>NW_008599643.1:0-9552 GCF_000691845.1 Merops nubicus
GGGGACGTGGAGGGGGGAAAGGGGGTCGGGCCAAGCGCTTTGCCTCGGTCCCCCGTTACGTGGAGACCTTGGTGGTGGCCGACGAGTCGATGGTGAAGTTCCACGGGGACGACCTCCAGCACTACCTGCTCACCCTGATGGCCACGGCCGCCCGCCTCTACAAGCACCCCAGCATCCGAAACCCCATCCAGATCTCTGTGGTCAAGTTCCTCCTCATCGGGCAGGACGACAAGGGGCCCAAGGTCACTGGCAATGCTGCCCTCACCCTTCGCAACTTCTGTGCCTGGCAGAAGAAGTGGAACAAGGTCAGCGACAAGCACCCCGAGTACTGGGACACCGCCATCCTCTTCACCAAGCAGGTGGGTGCAGGGGGGATGACCTGGAGGGGCTGTCTCCTATTTCAAGGAGCCCTACACCATGCTAATGTCTCCCACAACCTGTGCCCCACCTCTGGTCCACGCTGGAGGAGGTTGCGGCCAATGCCCCTTTCCCAAGGGACTCTGCACTCACAGATGCTGGGGTGGGGAAAGCAGAGGTGTGGAGCAACCCTGCTTAAGCCAACCCTTGCTGTCCTCTGGGCAGGCTTTGGCCAGCAGCCTGAAGAAAGCCCTGCCAAGGGTGAGTGTGGCCAGGAGGTATGCAAAGACAGGTTGTCCCCACGGGCAGAACCTGCCACTCCATCCCCTAGCTCCTGGAAGAACCCTCAGCACCCAGTGCCCGGGATCTCTGGCGCACCCCAAACTGTGGGGTCTGAGCCCAGAAGAGGAGGAGTGTGGCCCCCGCTTCCCCCTCCCTTGCTGGGAAGAGCTCTCAGTGCCACCTGCCAAGAAAAAAACCTCTCCCTGCTTCCTCTGACTCATGTGCGAGGTCCTCCTGAGAACCTGGACCTCTCCTCTGCGTGCTGGCTGCTCTGCATGGACCCAGTTCAGGGCTGGAAGAAAAGCACAGCAGATCCAGCCAGCACTTGTAGCCCTTGCAGGAGGGAGAGGCAAAAGTCTCTCCCACCACTGCCGTGGGCTTGTAGATGGGCTTTGCCCAGCTGCCTTTTGCTCCCCTTTGGCAAGGGCTCTGCAAGCTACTCATGTGGGGTGTGGGGTCATTGCTGCCCCAAGATGCGCTTCTGCGTCTTCCCACCCTGATAAAGTGGGTGACCCTGCTCCCAGAGCCTCCTCCCACATGCTCCTCCTCTGCCCTGTGGTCCTGTCTCAGCGCTGGCATGGGGGCGGTGCCTGGCTGGAGTGTTCCAGCCTGCACCCCTAGATTGTGAAGGAGAAGGATGAGCCTGGCTTGATGGGGACAGTCACATTTTATCCTGGCAAGCTTTGCCAAGTAGAGCAACTTGCATTTTCTCCTCCCCTATCCCTGGTCAGGTGTTTTTGGATTAGGGACAAGTCAGGAATTCCCCTGAAGAGCAGGCACACCATTCCCAAAGCATCTTTCCAGCTCAAGCACTCGTGGGTGGGAAGGATATCACATCCAGCTGCCCCTAACCTGGGCCCAGTGCAGGCTGATGATGGCCTGGAGTGGGAACAGTGCCATGCAGGGTGTGTGGGACCTCATCCCACCCATCCTTGTTTTCCCCACCCTGGGCAGGGGCTGTGCTGTAAGTCCTGCTGGAGCAGTTCCTGCCTGCGAGGAGGAGGAGCTGCTGACATCCCTGTGGGGACGAGCCAGCTCTGTCTCTGGTGGGGTCACTGGAGCCACAGGTGGGACGGATTCGGTCCCGGTGGTAGGAAAGCTGCAGGTCATGGCTGGGCTGCATTTTTTACATATTGCTAAACCATCCATTCCTGAAATCCCAAGGCAAGCTCAGTGCAAAGGCACACTATCAAGGAGACATCTGCCTTCCTTGAGTGCATCCATCTGTGGTCCCCTGACACCCCGGAGCTTATCTCCCTGCCAAAAAGCTGTTACATAAGCCCCCGACTTAAATTTCATCTCGAACCCGCTTGATAGGCAGTTTCCCCTTGTGTCAACGAGTTGCTGATGGATGGGGCTGTCTCCTCCTGCTCGGCTTTGCTCCCTCCCAACTTCAGTTGTGCTGGACTGTGGATTTGCCTTTGGGGAACTCGGTCCTGCTCAGGCTTTACCTTGCTACCTGAGTTGGTGCTTGTTTGAAGGTCCTGCAGAGCATCCAGCCTTCAGCTTCACTCCAGCCTTTTGGAAATCACATCACACACCACAGTGAAGGGCTTGGCCACACTTCCCACTCACCCTGAACCTTGATGTCCTACCAGCAAAGGTTTGCTGAACATCTTTGGCCTGCTGTAAAACCGAAGGGACATCACACCAAGGAACATCTGCCTGCAGCCTAGAGTGCAGCAGATGCTGTGCAGGAATTTGGAAAACCGTGCTCCATAGCTCAAAGCTCAGCTTTTTGCTTTTTTGATTTGGACACACATGGGAAGCCTCTGTAGCAGGGAGGGTGCCTATGACCTGGTCTCTGAGTTGGCAAATTAAAGCACTAGCTACAAGGTGCATCCCCAACTGACCTGCAGAACACTCTGAGAAGTTCACAAGGGGATGAAGAAAAGCCTTAGAAGTGCCCACAGGTGAAGGTCAGGCTGGCAGGAGAGTCCTGGTGGTTCATCTAGAAGGTTGCTCGCAGCCCCTTGGGGCACCCGGCGTTCTCCTTGTGTTTGGGCTGGCAGCACAGGATATTGGTGATGCTGGCCCTTTGCATGCTGCTTTCCCACCTGAAATCTCTTGCACTTCTCTCTCCTCACCTCCATAGCTCCATCCTTGCATTGCCTCTCTTCCTGAGCAGGCTGGATCCCTGGCAAGGCTGGAGGAGGTGTTTCGGGGGGTCAGGCCTCCTCATTAGAGCACAGAGATGTGCATCTTTTCAAAGTGGGGTGTCCCTAGGAGGCTGTGGCTGGGGGGCGAGGGAAAGCCCCGTTAAGAAGAGCTGCCTGCTCATGTATCCCCACAGCCGGGGCAGGCGTGGTTCAGAGCAAGAAGTGGGTCAGTGTGTCAGTGCAGGTGTTGGGCTGGGAGCCAAAAGCTCACTGAGCCAGTGAGGAAACAGCAACTCTTCAAAGAGCAGCGAGCTGCCAGCGGCCGCCTCTTCCCTGGGGTGCTCTGTCTCCACACTCCACCTCCACCCCCAAAGCCCCAGCGCTGGGACGGCCCCAGGGGAGAGAACAGGCAGGGGGGTTTGGCCAAGCTGCAGCCCTGGGGTAGCTCTGCATGGTGATGATACTGGCTGTCAGTGGCTTTTTGGGGTGGGCACCCTTGCCCAGGTTTGCCAGCCCCATTTAGTCACACCGTGCTCACCAGTGGTGGCAATGCCAGCAGGGACACGATGCTGCCACCTGCTTGTCCCTGCCAGCATCAGTTCACAGTGGGATCGGGGACACATCGAGGTCCTGGCTGACAAGGAAAGCTATTGCAGAGTGGAGAGCTGAACCCCGTTGTACAACAGGGTTTTCCACCAGCCAGCCCAGACCCAGGCGTTTCTCCACTTCAGAGATCACAGTCTCATCTGTGCCTCCAGCCTTCGTAGCCACAGGTCTCCTGTTAAAGCCATCTCAGCCCTGGCCAGGACTCTCTGAAGTCATCGGGACTGTTATTTACCCATGGCTGAACCTGCCTGCACGGGAATGCCTTCAGCTTGGAAAGCTCGTTGGAAATGTTGGCAGAGCAGCTCATGTGAGATTTCGAGCAACCCAGGCGCTTTGGCTGGGCGAGTGCTGAGCATGAATCACACTTATTTATAGCCTGGGAGCGCCCGGCGAGTCCCTTACGTTTTCTTTTCATGTGGAAAGCAGCTCCCTGCCTCCTGCATGGCCTCCCCAGCAGCTCCCAGCGTGGTGAGGGATGGGGATGATGCTCCAACCCTCCCAACCCACTGACGGACCCCAGCAGGGGAAGGGGGCACGTGAGGACAAGGCTACTGCCAGGCTGCAGCAGCAGTGCATCTTCAGATGGGCTTTTTATTTGCACAAGCACCTTTGGATCCCAAAGAAGGGCAGATCCACTTACAATGAGACCTCATCCTCTGCCCCAGCTGCATCTACGTGGAGTCTAGCTGTCCTTGAGTTGAGGGTGGAAGGCTGGGCTGGATCCTTCTTTAATCAGCTGGGATTGCTTGCTCCCTGAGGGACAGCTCTACTTGGAGAGACAGGAACACTTCCCTCAGCTTTGGGAACTTCTGGACCTAGTCCAAGGGCTTTTTCCTAGGAAGAATTTGAGAAATGAGGTTAAGAAACAGGTCAGCTGTGAGTGCAAGGCCAGGTGTCTTTCTGTCCACCTGTCTGGGTCTGGTCCTTGAGCTCACACTGAAGAAGGGAGCCAGGCTGACTATTCCATGCTAAAGCCAGCCCCATCCTGGTTGGAGGAGATGTTTGTGTGGGAAAAGCTGCCACTGAAGCACGGCAGGATACTACACACAAAAAGCATCTCCAGTGACAGGGTTAAATGCAAATGTATTGTTGCAGCCCAGTCTGGGAGGTCAGGGTGAGGTTTCCTGCCTCCCCATCCCTTTGGGCTTCCTCCCCTCCCCAGCAGCCTGGGATCAGCTCCCTGTGAGGTACTGGGGATGGGGTGTGGATGGAGAACTAGGATGCCTGTGCTGGACTAACCCCTTGCCTCCATGCCTCACAGGACCTGTGTGGTGCCACCACCTGTGACACGCTGGGGATGGCAGATGTGGGCACCATGTGTGACCCCAAACGCAGCTGCTCCGTCATCGAGGACGACGGGCTGCCCTCGGCTTTCACCACCGCCCACGAGCTGGGTAAGGCTCCCTGCTTTCCTCTTCCTCTTCCCCTCCGGAATGCCAGGAGCTGGCACAGTTCAAAATAACCCTGGTTTCAGGCTCCGGAAGATGAGACAATAATTGGGTTCCGGTGATGGGAAAACTCCACCTTGGAGCATGAAATCCTCCTGAACTGGGTTCTCTCTTTTGCTGAGAAAGCAAAAGGCTTTGCTGTTGTGGTTGCTACCTCAGCTTGGTTTCCAGGATTCAGGAGTCCTGAAACAACAGGCAGAGGGGACACCAGCCTCTGGAGACACTTGCTATGCTCAGAGGGAGGAAGAGGAGGGAGGGGGGTGAATGCTGAAGTATTCTTCCTGCTTCTCCAAGTTCCTGGTCTGCACCAGGGCATGCATGAGCATTGTCCTTCCCCAGCTGTCTCCTGGGCTGCTCACGGAAATTGCAGTCCCTGTAAGGGTCTGCCCCATTCTGTGCCTCGGTTTCCCCCCTTGCAAGAAGCTGCTCTGCATGTCAGGTGGAGTTATTCACACTGCTTTCCCTTATTTTCCCCCCAGGCCATGTTTTCAACATGCCCCATGACAACGTGAAGGCCTGCGAGGAGGTCTTTGGCCGGCTGAAGACCAATCACATGATGTCCCCCACCCTCATCCAGATTGACCGTGCCAACCCCTGGTCAGCCTGCAGTGCTGCCATCATCACCGATTTCCTTGACAGCGGCCATGGTGAGCCCTCCTGCACCCCTTGCCCTCTTACCTGTGTCCCTGCCCCATAGGAGCAGGAGCTGTCCCTGGGGCTGGTTAGCAGGAGAGGCTGATGGACTGTAGAGCAGCTCTTGTTCTTCTGTGAACAAAGTCAGAAGGAAATAGGGAGTTGGGTGGTGTTTCTACACCAGATGAGCTTCCTCAGTGCCAAGGTGACCCCAGCAGTGATGTCTGCCCTGAGGCTGCCAGCATGGCTCTAGCCAGTGACACCAATTATAGAATCATAGACTGGTTTAGGTTAGAAGAGACCTTTCAAGATCATCTAGTCAGACCCCCCTGCATGGAGCAGGGACATCTGCAGCTAGATCAGGCTGCTCAGAGCCACATCCAACCTGACCTGGAATGGTTCCAGGGATGGGGCGTCAATCACCTCTCTGGGCAACCCGGACCATTGTCTCACCACTCTCAGCCTAAAAAATTTCTTCTCTCTAGTCAAAATCACCCCTCTTTTAGTTTAAAATAATTGCCCCTTGTCCTGTCACAATAGGCCCTGCTAAAAAGTCTGTCCCCATCTTTCTGACAGGCCCCTTTTAAGTACTGAAAGGCTGCAGGAAGGTGTCTCTGGAGCCTTCTCTTTTCCAGGCTGAACAACCCAAACTCTCTCAGCCTTGCCTCACAGCAGAGGGCTTCCAGGGCTTGCATCATTTTTGTAGCCCTCCTCTGTACCTGTTCCAACCAGGAAATAGAGTCACTTGGGTCTGGGATGCAGGTGACCTCAATGGCATCACCTGGTCCTGTTGGGATAGTAATCATCATCAGCCACCCCTCACCTCCCCACAATGATGCTCTCCTTCCCCACACTGGTCCATACAACCTCCTGAGGACTCTGTAGATCACCCCATTCCCACTCCCACAGGAGACTGCTTGCTGGACCAGCCTGCCAAACCCATCCCACTGCCCGAAGACCTGCCAGGAACAAGCTACAGCCTGAACCAGCAATGCGAGCTGGCCTTTGGCGTGGGCTCCAAGCCTTGCCCCTACATGCAGTACTGTGCCAAGCTCTGGTGCACGGGCAAGGCCCGTGGGCAGATAGTGTGCCAGACACGGCACTTCCCTTGGGCAGATGGCACCAGCTGTGGTGAAGGACGTTTCTGCCTGAAGGGTGCCTGCGTTGAGAGGCATAACATCAGTAAGTACAGGGTGAGTACTTGCACCTCCAGCCCTAAGAACTTCCCGTCGGGTCACTCTGGGTTTTTAGCATGGTGCTGACTGAGCAATCCCCCACCTCTTGGTGCTGGAGACCTGGTGGAAAGGGGTGGAAGTCCCTTGGGTATTGCATATTTCTCAAGGAGGGATGCTGCTGCTCTGCTCTATCCAGCCCTGGGCAGGTTTGGAGGGCAGAGGTTTTGCTTGCAAAGGGATAGAATCTTAGAATTGTTTTGGTAGGAAGAAACTTAAGATCATCAAGTCCAATTGCTAACCCAGCACTGCCAGGTCACCACTAAACCACGTCCCTCAGAACCACATCTCCACAGCTTTTAAATTCCTCCAGGGATGGGGAATCCACTGCTGCTCCTGGGCACTCTGTTTCAGGGCTTGGGAACTCTTGCAGGGAAGACATTTTCCCTAATACCCAACCTAAATCCCTCCAGGTGCAACCTGAGGCCATTTCCTCTTGTCCTGTCACTTGTTCCTTAGGAAAAGAGACTGACACCTGCCCCAGCTCCAACCTCCTTTCAAGGAGGTGAGAGTGTGAAGGTTTCCCGAGCCTCCTTTTCTCCAGGCTAAACAACCCCAGTTCCCTCAGCTGCTCCTCCCCAGACTTGTGATCTAGACCCTTCCCCAGCTTCATTGCCCTTCTCTGGACCTGCTCCAGCCCCTCAAAGTCCTTCTTGGAGTGAGGGCCCCAAAACTGAACCCCAGATTTGAGATGTGGCCTCACCAGTGCCGAGATGGCTCCGAGTCTGGAGAACCCCGGCTCAGGATGGAGCCAGCAGCAAAGGGGGTGCAGCATCTCACCCCACCTCATCCCAACAGGTGGATGGGGGCTGGGCAAAGTGGGCGCCCTACGGGCAGTGCTCGCGGACGTGCGGCGGCGGGGTGCAGCTGGCCAAGAGGGAGTGCACCAACCCTGTGCCTGCCAACGGGGGCTCCTACTGCGAGGGCATCCGCGTCAAGTACCGCTCCTGCAACCTGGAGCCCTGCTCTGCTGCAGGTAAGGGCTGGAGCTCGCCTGGCTCTGTGTGCACCACCTATAACAACCCTCTGGAACCAGCTGGGTGTGGGCTGCTCCCCACTCCCACCCACATCCCCTTTCTTTTCCAGTGCCAGGGAAGAGCTTCCGTGAGGAGCAGTGTGAGGCTTTCAACGGCTACAGCCACAGCACCAACCGCCTCACTGCCTCCATCTCCTGGGTCCCCAAATACTCTG
Source organism: Merops nubicus (assembly GCF_000691845.1). Taxonomy (NCBI): domain Eukaryota; kingdom Metazoa; phylum Chordata; class Aves; order Coraciiformes; family Meropidae; genus Merops; species Merops nubicus. The sequence continues at coordinate 7,849 of NW_008599643.1, forward strand.
GTGTCTCACCCCGGGATAAATGCAAGCTCATCTGCCGGGCTAATGGCACTGGCTACTTCTACGTGCTGGCACCCAAGGTTGGTGAGAGACCCCCCACCCAGGGTCAGCATCTGGGCTGTAGGATGACTCCAGCATGCCTGGAGTTGAACAAATTTTCTTTGCCTGGTGGGCAAGTGGTGTTAGATGAGGTTGTTGAGGAGGAAAATCCACCAGGCTGATATGGAGCAGCATATATGTGTCCACTTACTGACTTCAAGGCTGGAGTTGGTCCATGGAGGGTCTTCCTCTGGGTTTGTGAAGGTGCTTCTGGCATATGCCTGTAGTCCTGAAATAGAGAATGATAATTAGTGTGCTGGGGAAGTGATGTGTGTGTTGGGCAGGCAGCCAGACATGGAACTGAGCAGAGTGGTGTGAGCTGTGTCCCCAGTGCAGCCCCTCCCCTTTACACTGATGCAACAGAAAGGGTAGAAAATGATGAGGATGGAGAAGAAAAGGGATCTAGTCCCAGACAGCTCTTCTCAGAGACCCTAAAAAGCCTGACTGCGAAGCAGAGCATGAAGGAAAGGTGGCACAGTACCTGCTCAGTACCTGCTAAGATCTCTTTGGCACATGTTGGGTGGATTCTGGTGGCCCTGGGTTGAATGGCCACAGCTGGGGAGGTTTGTGGGGTGCCACAGGGAAATGCAGTGGCTTGTTTTCCTCACCCTCCTGCAGGTTGTGGATGGCACCCCTTGCTCCCCAGACTCCACCTCGGTCTGCGTGCAGGGGAAATGCATCAAAGCGGGCTGCGATGGGAAGCTGGGCTCCAAGAAGAAGTTTGACAAATGCAGTGTCTGTGGAGGAGACAACAAGAGCTGCAAGAAGGTCTCGGGCTTGTTCACCAAACCCATGTAAGTGTTGGGTGACCATGTGCACTTCCCCTCTCCCAGCTCTGCTTTCTGGAGTGGGTGCAGGAAGGTTATAGAGATGGTGGTGGGGGCTAAGTCCATCCTGAGAAAACTCACCTGGTGCTAGTGTACATCACTGGATGGAGACCTGGGCAAGCTCTGAAGGAGAAGCAGAACACATTTAACGTAGTGTCAGCTTCTGCTGATGGAGCTACATCTGTGCTGCTGAGCCAGAGGAGCTGAAGCACCTCATACCTGCATAACCTCAGCCGAGATGACACTCGGTGTAGGGAGGAGCTGGCAAGGAGGAGAGAACACTAGGGGTGGGAAGATCTCAAGGCTGTAGCTGCAGAGCTTCAGGCTGAGGCCATGTCATAGTGGGATGTCACCCTGCCTGACGGCCTGCTCTGCCTGCTCTTCTCTTCCAGGCACGGCTACAACTTTGTGGTGGTCATCCCCGCGGGCGCCTCCAACATCGACATCAGGCAGCGAGGCTACAAAGGGCTCATCAGCGACGACAACTACCTGGCCCTGAAGAACGGGCAGGGCAAGTACCTGCTCTCGGCCGTGGAGAGGGACCTGATGGTGAAGGGCAGCGTCCTGCGGTACAGCGGCACCGGCACCGCCGTCGAGAGCCTCCAAGCCTTCAAGCCCATCCAGGAACCTCTGACTTTGGAGGTACTCTCCGTGGGGAAGATGACCCCTCCTCGGGTACGCTACTCCTTCTACCTCCCCAAGGAGAGCAAGGAGGACAAGTCCTCCTACAAGAAGGAAGGCAAGACGCCGCCGGACCTCAACAACAGCGTCCTCAGCCTGT
>NW_008599644.1:0-1481 GCF_000691845.1 Merops nubicus
AACCATCTCTATTTTACCCCAAACCAGAACATTCCACCCTTTATTCCATGCCATTGAGGACATATTTATCCCTTATTTACAATTTCTTTCTACATAAGAGTTCATTAAGTTCATGATGACAGGTTTCCATGTGTCATAGCAGTCTCTCAGCGCAGGAAAAGCTGGCTCCTGTTGTCATTGCAATGTTATCCTGAAAGACACTTAGGAAATACTGTTATTATTCTGCAATTAACATACTGCTTTAAAATGGAGTATTTTCACCCAGATCTAAATCTCCCTGAGGTACACATTATACTTCGCCACCTTTCATCACCCACCTAGTATGTCCAGGTCCTTGAGCCAAAGCAACCCCACGAATGGTTTTCCCTTTGCCTGAACCAAGGAATACCCACACAGTTTTCCCCAACAAATTCCTTTCATACACCACAGGGACTTTATCCCCTTCTACTGTATGTAAAGGGTCTGATTGGGCAGGAACTTCTCAATTGATGGATACTCTGGTGTTAACCAACCAGGTGGCTTGTGCTAAATGCTAGTCCCAGTTTTTAAAGGTTCCACCCCCATTGCTTTCAGAGTAGTTTTCAGCAGGCCATTACATTGTTTATTTTTCCCAGAGAGCATGTTATACACCCACTTGATACCATGTTCCTTAGCCCAATTGTCTATGAGATTGTTTTTGAAATGAGTCCCATTGTCTGACTCAATTCTTTCTGGAGTACCGTGTCGCTGCAAGATCTGCTTTTCCAGGCCCAGGATGGTGTTCTGGGCAGTGGCGTAGGATACTGGATAGGTTTCCAGCCATCCACCGAGATAAAAATAGTTCACCTTTATGTTCCCAGTGTAAGTCTGGAACAATTTAGCAGCCTGATCGGCTTGCTGGTCGTTCTGGTGTTCCTCAGTAGCCCAACTTTTAGGTACATGGGCATCTATGTTGTTGTTGAGACGGACATGACAGAAGCTTGTGAGCAAGAAGACACTTTTATTGTTCTAACAAGCCTTTTTATATCTTTTCTTAAACATATATGTCTATATATGATTGGTTTAGTCAAGGATCAACAGTTCATGATTGGACAACTTTTCTCTCTCCTGTAACTTCAGGAAACTTCCTTTGTGTTTCTTCTTGGCGGTCTTGTTTCTTATGGCAGTTCCTTATCTTTTTCTCCTTTTTGTATTTGTGCTACAAAAATTGCTCGTGCCGTCCACTGCAGGGCCCTTTGCAGCAGAGACACAAGATATGGCAACATCGATAACATAACTACAACAAGGAAAAAACCAACAGTCCAGTGTCTATCAAAGATAGCAACGATCCTGACAGTCCCCATCCTTCAAACAAGTTATTCAACCAATCCCATTCATCATCTACTTGTAATTTCTTAACTCCATCTTTCAGAAGCTGAATACTTTTATGTATTGAATCTGAATGATCTGACAAAGTTCCTCAGCACGTGTCACTCCCTCTTCTGGTGGCATTCCAAAGTCTT
>NW_008599645.1:0-22366 GCF_000691845.1 Merops nubicus
TCCTGATCCTTCAGCTTTACTGGATGTAAATATATAATAATATGGGATGGAACACCCCACTGGTGAATCTTGGGGTCAGTTATCCTGCCCACTCCTCCCCACAGGTGCGGGGTGCTCTCTGCCCCCCTCTGTGTGGGATCCAAGCTCAGCAGTGGCCTTGGTCTGCACACCAATCCCTGCAGTAACTCTAAACATGAAGTGTCATCACTGCTAAACCCAGACAGAACAGTTAATTAGAAGAGCTTTAGCTAAAAAGTTAAAGTAATTGAACAGAACCAGCTCTATTTTACCCCAAATCAGGAAAAATGATCAAACAAATATTTTAGAACTAATAGTGTCTGTGTGTAGAGTTATATCACAAATGCAAATAACTTCAAAATGACTTACAGCTCTTTGCATACTAATTATATTTCCACATGGATTAATAAAAGCAAGTTTTCCACTGATAACTTTTCAGCAGGTCACATAAGATTGTTGTGAACTTGCCTGACAGAGTATGAAGTCAGAGGGAGACAGATCACAACTGATATTCACCAGAACACCTTTTCTCAAGTAAGCTGTTATTCTGAATGGAATCCAGCTGTTGTTATGGAGACCAGACAAATATCACGAAGTTCATTCAATTGCTCCCTTGAGTGTATACACATGCTCCCAGTTACCTGTTTGGAGCAACAGCAGGGAGGCCAACCACCAGCTGGCTCCTCAGACATGGAGGCTTGTACTGACACACTAGTGTGTTCAGGAGAGCCCTTAGGGTCCCTTCTTTCACTAGGTGTGTATTTGAGCCTGTAATTCTTGTCTGCATACAGCAGCCACTGCGGTTTTGGATGTGTTATGAGTTATATACCATGGTGGACACTGGTGTATTCAGACAGATTCTGCAGCCTTTTGTGTCCTGAGCATATTGGTTCTTGTGGTTTCAATAGTACAGTAAGTCTCTGGTGCTTATCAGCTCTTGGGAGGTTTTCACATGTTACTTCTCTATGCAAACTTGTCTCTATTCAGCCTGTTTTCTGATAACTGTTTCTCCATCGTATTGCATGGGCACTCACAGAGACCATTCCCACAGACTCATGCAGAAATGGCTTCTAGAATGTGGTAAGGAAAGGAAGGACCAGAAAATTCTAGTTCTTCCTTCTTGTAGACACACTGAAGTCTAGAGCCAGACATTCTTTGCTGGAGGAGGAAATTCCATTAATCCATCCTGCATGGGTACCTAGCTAAGGCAGAAAGTCAAGCGACAAGAGTTCCAAAGCTTTGGGCCTAGAGCTAACCACCTCGGGCGCTAAGTGGGGACCATCTCCACTTCTTCATGTCAGACAGTAAAATGGAGACAGTAGGACTGGGTGAAACTCTTGGAAGATTTGCAAGCACATTGCAATGCATGGGTAACTTATCTCACAAGACATTTATATGGTGTCTTGTTTGGTTTTTATAAATAAGCTAATTGAAATTTATCAGTGGCTGCAAAGGGCCATGCTCAGAGTTTCTGGGTGAAACTTTATTAAAGGAACTTAATGCTTCACTCTAACCTAGGCTATTGTCTATATTCTTTCTTTTCCTTCATAGCTGTAATTGATCTAAAGTGTAGCTAGTCATAGTAAGAATGCTGGCTGTGTGAATGCCTACAGAGCCCTAGTGTTTTCGGATGTTGGGCAAATGAAGGCTGCCATAATCCAGGTGTATGAGGAAGTACAGATCACATTCCTCCCATAATCTCTATACTTCCCTGGTTTTGCCTGACTAAAATCAAAATCCTTCTGCTTTCCTAATTGAAGGAGGGTGTTTGGGCAGGGAGTATAAATATCTTTTTTAGATCTTCAGTTGGGCAGTCTTAAAATAACTGTCAGCCTTTATTCTTGCAGAGACTGGATAGTGTGGATATTTATAGTAAAACTGATTTGATAGCTTAAGACTGAAAAATTAGAGTTTATATTACATTTCAAAATATTACTGTACAATTTTGAGATGCTGCCATGGTGACTGCAGCATTACCCTGCTTTACAAGCACATTCAGTCACTAGGTCTCCCCAGGCTTTCAGAGCAATTCAGTATCCCAAGTTTTTTTTTCCTTCTTCTTGCAACTTCTCTGTCTGATGGCTCAAATATTTGCAAGTCCCTGTCAAGGGAGCAGAGGCCTAGATAATTACTTAGCCATGGCACTAATACTTTGATCCCAGGTATTCCTGTTGTAGTTGCTTTTAAACCTGGTGAAAAAGAAAAAGGTCTGGACTTGTGCAACCCATCTGACTCCAGCAGAGATCACGGGCACTCAGTTTCTTAAACAGTGCAGGTAAGAAAAGCCAGTTTACAAATTTAACAGAGGAAATATTGCACCTGAGGCTTCACCTTAATCTTCCTTTTAAACCCTCTGGCTTGGCTATCAGTGACCCACAGAAGGATGTGCATACCCAGCTGTCAGCCCATAACCTCCAGGCTGGATATCTCAGTACATTTCCATCTCTATCTGGCCACAATCCCTTTCCAGCTTCCACACTATGATGCTCCAGTTCATCCTTCAATGTAAAATTGTCATCATAGCCATTACAGTAGCGTATGGCTAGCTCTCCAATGGCTTCCCAACTTGGTCCTGACTCTGCTTTGGACCTGCTTCTCATGATTAGGAAAATACCAGCATCCTCTCATGACCCCCAGAGCACAAAACCAGGGCTGGCAGCAGGGAGCTGCACTGCAAATCACACACTCTGCCTAGAGAAATGTATTCATGAGGCCTGAGAACAGCAGGAGCAACTTTTTTTTTGTATTTTGCTATCTAGCCCAATTTTTACCCAAGCCATACCTCCATCCCCTAATCTGCTGCAAGGTGTGTTGGCCTTTCAAAGGGGTTGTGATGAAGTTAGGATACAGAAATAGACCATTTTTAACAAACAGTCAAATACAATGAGGAAATATCCTACAGCCCAGTATAAGCTGTGTTAATGCTTTCCACCTTGAATTTCATTTGACTCCTGTAATGCTTCCCCTTGTTCTCTTATTGTCTGATTCTTCATGATAGCAGAATATTATATTGATACAGTTATTCATAAAGTGGCCTTATAAAATATCTGTCCTGTTATCATGCTGGTCCCAGTGGGCAGCAGCCACACAAACTCTGCTCCAATATGCTTTAAAGCATATAAAGCACGTCTTGCAATTGAAGCTGTCAGGCAACTACACTGAGTAGACACTGTTTGAGCTGAGATGACAACGTCAAGGCTTTTGAAAAAAAATAAAGCAATAAAAATGCCTGAATCAAGTAAGTAGGGGGTTTAATTCAGCAGACAAGTTTGGGGAGGCCACTAGCCTGACCACATAAGACTCATAACAATACCTGATATGTATAACTTCTCATACACTTTTTTCTCTGTACCTAAAACAGACATCCATAAAATATACAAAGTGAGGCACAATTTTGTTCTTAATAACACATTGGCAGCATTTGCAATGTAGTATCTTCACTTGAAATATACTAACATCAGTGAAGTCTAAAAGGATTTGAATTAAGCCCTGATATACTTCCACTTCAACACTCATATTATCATTAGAGAATAATAGATTTTACAGAGTCTGGAAATAGGTTCATCAGGGCAGGCACAATCTTCTCTGGTCCTATTTGAACAACATTAACCCCTGATTTCTGGCAAGGTTGCAAGAGCATCAGATGAGAATAAGACATAACAAAATCCATGCAACCTAACAGTTATTGAACTACAAAACTATACAATAATCTAAATTAGTGGAAGTATGGCTGTAATGCTGCCAGTGACCTCGGAGGTGACCAGGTTAATCACCTGGAGCTCATTGTCTCAAAGAGTTCCCCAAAAGTTTTATTTTTGAAAGGTGCCCTCTTAGGACAGTTTTCACAAAATTTATTTCCTGCAATGGTTTAATTTTACATTTTAAGACATTAGTGCAGGACTGTCAATACTTGAGGATAGCCATGAGGTTTCTGTTTGTGTAGTTGCCATTTGAATACTGCTGTGGAGGAACATAACCATGTAATTCAGTGGGAATGTCCTGGCACACACTGTAGAATGCTCAGCCTTCTCACACCCGGTGCTGTGTTGTTGCTGGAGCACTCTGATTAGTGTCAGCTATTAACAGCACAACATGAGTTTCTACTGCAGTGGCAGTGGAGGTGGTCTGTAAAAAACCCCTTTCCCCAAGCTGGCACAAGGAGAACAATTTGCTGTTTAATGTAAATTCTTCAGAGTGTGGGTCAGTTCCCTAACTGCAGGTAACAGAGAGGATTTAATAACGGCAGCAGTTGCTGCCCAAGCACCCGAGGTATCTCTCTCTGTGGTGGGGAGAAGCAATTCTGTGTCAGTTACCCTCAAGCTACGTCACATCATGTCATGCAGCACACGGTGATGTGACCTAATGCAGCAGGTAATAGGGCCTGTGCCAAGTTACTGAATAGAAGGAAAGTATTTATTTTCTTGCAGACTATTTTAACACTTTGAATACTGCTGTTGTGTTGGGCATGTTTCTGAATGCTTTCGTGGACAAATAAAGTATTCATGTCTTATCTGTATGTGTGCTTTGTTTCCAAAAGAAAGAGAAACAACTGGCAACTACAGCCATCGAAGTGGAGATTATCATCTGCATTCACAGGGTCAGTTGTCCAAAGGCCAGTTTTTATAGTTTTATCTGGATCCCCTAGAACTGTGCTACCAGGAGAGACCTCATGCATTACCACAAGTGAAGCACAAGGTCGTCAGAGCTCCAATGAGCATGATAATCTCTTCTGTCCTCATCTGTAGCCTTTGGATCTGTCTGGGGCATGAGGTAGGAGTCCCAGCATATTCAGTTGCATTTTGTGGATGAAAATCCCAAAGGAACCATCTGCTACAGCACAGCCAGGAGACAGAAGCTCTCACTGTCTGGATTCCCCATGGACACAGGTTGCTTTTGAACCAGGACTGCAGAACAGGCACCTGTAATATCCTTGGAAAGGGAAATTATTAAAATGTGGAATTACATCCTGCTTGTACACTAAAAATTCTTCAGTATAGTAATCTGGAGTACAGTTAAATTCTGGAGAGCATGGAGTACTTTGGATTCCAGATTTTGGGAGTGTTGTCTCACTGCTGGACCATAGCTGCCCTGTATACATCTTGTCTCACTGATATGGAATAACTTAATTGCCCCACTGCAATGGGATTTAATAAACCATTTGCAGTAACTGTCCACATAACTTCAGTATCATAAACAAAATGCCTGAGAAAAAATGTACTTCTAGCTGGTTCTAGGCAGAAGGGGGAGCACACTGGGGGGTATTCAGAGCGTGAATGCTATGTGGTCACATTTCAGAGGCAATCACATATATCTCAATGTGCTCAACATGCAGTGCAGTTCCCAGACTTTGGGCTTGGGCTCTCTTTTAACACAGACAGAAAATACTGAGAAGCTCGCATTCCGAAACACACACAAGAACAACTTCTGCTTAGATGAAGTCCATTGAAGTGATGAACTCATTGCTCCCAGCACAGTAACTCCAGGGAGGAGATAGGGTTGGTGACCCTCAACTGCTAAGACATTCTTAGCACTTTAAGTAGTTCAAAGACTCAGCAAATTTCATAAGAAATCAGCTCCAGAGCAGCTGGGAGGAAATCCTCCCAGAAGACTCTCCTAGCTGACTGGATGCATTAATTTGTTCTGAAACCCCAGAGGCCAGAGTGGAAGGGCATCAAAGTGGACAGTGCTGCTTCAGTACTGGCCCAGCAGCACAAGCACTGTGCTTCACCCTGATAAAAATCCCATCAAATCAACTCAAGCAAAATACGTATCTTCTCAGAGAAAGTACAAGGTTCATCCTACATTCTGAAGATCAGCCTGCAGATACTTCCAGAAAATAAGCCTATTTACTTAAGCAGAAGGATGATTGTGGAAACACCAGGATGCAGCATTACTACTGATTAGCATTGGAAGAATCTGCATCCTCAATATGTCACTGGTAAAAAAAATTACCCCTGGTGTTTCCTGAAATGCTGTCTTGCAGATGGACACTTCTGGTATTTCTTCCCTCGGACTGTGTTGCAAGGTAAGGGAAATCACCAAATGCAAAGAGCTCAGGACACGACACCTTTCATGATTTCCTGCTCAAACAAAAGCTCTAAGGCACCTAGAGCTCCTGCTCCTGCTGAGCTTTTGCTACTGTTCTCAGAGAGCCTAAAAAAACTCCTTGTAGCTTTGAATTATTATCATGAGCAACAAAGTACTGCCTAAAGCTGCAGCTTTATGATGGTGGGTACTAGTGACGTACAGAAGTGCTTTCTGCATGCTTCAAGAAAACTCACCTTCTCCTCTGGGCAAGGTATAAAGAACATTCCATATCTACCACTAGAACTTCCATCTGCAGCTGTGCTTTTTTCCACCATCACCAAAGTGATACAAAGAAGCTGTCAAAATATGTGGAAATCCTTGATCTTTTAGGTGGCAGAGTCAATAATAAATACTGTTACTTCCTTTCATTATGCCAGAGACACACTAAGAAACCTGACAACAGATGCAGTCACTGACTTAAAATTGAGACTCTAAAAATCTTATAATGTCTAGAAAATTCCCATCATACAACTGCTGCCTGGTGTGTATCTGACATCATATTTACCAACAGAAATTCATTCAAACTACATCTGTTTTCAATATCAGCGGTCTGTAATACACAACAGAAAGACAAATGCAATTACTCAGTATATTTTTGGTATCAACTTTTGCAGACAGCTCTACACGCTGGTGGAAGCACGTATGGTGATGTTTAGCATTGACTCACAGGGAGGAATCATCATTTTCAGATGATCACTTTCTGATTCACTTAGGCATGCTCAATAGCATCATACTTCATCTGGGTTGCAAGGGGAAGAGGAATATTTTGTGTAGCACCCATAGAACTGTCCAGGATATGCACATTACTCTGTGTGTCTCATATAATCTGGATGAGCAAGACTTTTTCTCCATGACTTCTAGATATCAGGCACCCTAGTCAAAATTTCCTGGGTTCAGAGAGAAGACCTCTCTGAAGCACACATACTTGTATGGCTTCTCCAGGTTGGCACATCATGCTCAGTGTCCCTGCAGAGCAGAGCAAAGCCACAGTCCCCACTGCCAATCACTCCCCTCACAGAGAGCAACAGGGCTGAAAGATGAGTGCAGCCAGCTACTGGTGCAGCTAACTCCTTGCTTCCTTCTTCCTTCAGAGACAGTTTCCCTTAAAACAGCACAGGCAGGATTCTACAATTGATCATCCTCAGGAGACAGTCATATTTCAATAGGAACAATATTTTTTCTTAATGTGATTGTATAACATTGTCATGATTTTAATATTTTTGACAATGAATTAAGCTTAGCTATTAAAGTGGGTGCTGTGTTGACTCTTCTTTCCTCCTTTCCCAAAAGGCAGGTTTGTGCATAGTACAGAGAGAATAAGTTATTTGCTGCTTTTCTTGGTCTGCAGAAATACAGTGCTCAAAATGACCTATTCATTCACATAGTCTCATTTGTCTCCTCCTACAGATAACCAGTTTATTTGGTGTTTCAAGGATGGCTGGCAAGGTAAGATCAAAGAAATTAACTCAGTATTTGCAGTGTTCAAGGTGAAGCCTGACACCTGGCAGAATTCACCCCTTATCACCAGGACTCACATTTAGATATGTACGTGTGAAATAGAGGCAATGCCCATGGCCATCAAAATACTGACCAAAAGAACCTAGCCATCAAGTTTCCATGCTGTTTAGTTCTATCCTGCAACAAAGGCGTAGTTGTGAAGACCTAAGTTAATGCCAGTCTTTCCTTAGTTTCTTTCAAATTGACAAGTCATTTTGATGTCTTCTACTCAAATAGCAGTAATAACTGACTTTGAAAAACCTAGACACATGTCTATGGTAGCTTTCATAATCCTACCATAGATTCTGATTTGCTAAAGGAAGCTTATGCAAGGGTAGTTTCAGGCATACTTTTAAATATTTTAAAGGTATTTATCTATAGTTCATCTTGCTCGCATTGGAAAGTTAGTGGGTTTTTTTTTGTTGGTTTGGGTTGGGTTTTTTTGTGTTATTTTTTTTTGTTGTTGTTGTGGGTTTTTTTTGGTTGGTTGGTTGGTTGGTTTTTTTTAGTTTTGTTTTTGTTTTTGTTTGGTCTGGCTGTTGGTTTGTTTGTTTTTTTTTTTTTTTCCAGAGGGCATGGTTTTAAGTTTGTTGCATTATTCATCCATAATGTCAATTAACACTGCTTCAAGGCAGGTAAGTAAAGTATAAGAACTAACTGGCATATGAACTGTAGTGCTCAAGCAGGTTCATTTGGATGTGGGGAAGAGCAAGAGATGGCATAAGCTGTAAATAGTATGTCTGAGTGTCCCTCACTCACGAGGACCCAAATGTCAGTCCCAACGTGTCCTGTGTTTAAGACCAAAAAAAAAGAAATAGTTTGTCTATTATTAATTTCCTGGCCTGCCCTTCAGTAACTGTTCATGGTTCTGCAGTTGCCTTCTGTGATGCCTCAGCATGACAAACACACCAGTAAATGTGATTTCCAAGGTGTGTGGTTCTGGTCGTGATGATGAGCACTGGATAAGCACTTCCTGAGAGACAAAGCTTGTCCAAAGGTGTCCAGGCACCAGAGGACACATACCTGCCCATGCAACATAAAATTAGCAGTTTGGTTTCCCAGCTGGTCTGCTACAATCAGATATTGTATTTCTCCTAAGTCAAATAACAGCTACCTCCAGAGCAGGGATTAAACCAAGTCAGACTTTTTTTTTACCTCCTATAATGTCAAAGAATGAAAACTATACAGGGTAATATCAAATTTCCTTTCTCTGTCCTGGTCCCTTATAAAAAGCTGCTCCCTATTGGAAACAAGGTAAAAGCTAATAGTCCTGTTTGATTGATCATCATTCTTGCTGTTGCTGAACAATCACATGGCAGGAAAGTAAGTCCTTCAGAACAGGGGACAGGAACAGCAGACAGGATGATTTTTGTAACTGAAACAGTTTCATCCAGGGTCACCTGACTCATACTCCTAATTTCTTAGTCTGACTCACTTCTACAGTTTCAGGTGTGGTTCCAGTAGGACTGCTTTCCTTGTCCTTGATATTTCAGAATCATTTCATAAGATGGCCCTATAAAACTTCTTTTTTTTTTTTTTTTTTTCCCCACCATCAGGGCCCATGCCACATGGTTTCCTGCATCAACAGCACTTCTCTGTGTACTGTATACAAAGCACTGGATTCAGTTGCCTAGGGAAGCACGCATCATGTCTGCAGGGTCAAATGGGGGCCAGGCAGCATGTCCTAGGAAGTGTAACAATGGTATTAGAAATCTAAGTCTAGAGAACTGGATCCTACCCACTGACATGGACCAAGTAGGTATTTGCTGTAAAACTCCCTCTGTTTATCTGTAACAGCTAAGCTGCACCGTCTCTTTGGCAGCAGTTAAAGCTTGAAAAGACAAGAATCCAATGGGAGTCTTTGAATAGATTAGAAATTTATAGATGAAATGGATGCCCTGACAGATCCACCTAATTTAGTTCCTTTTATGCATATGTCATATTATGGCAGTTATAGGAACAAGTAATTGAATAATGAGACTAAAATCACCACAGGAACAGTCTTCATTATAAAATGCTGAGATTTCCTTTATACCTGGTTTTAAACAAGCAAGACATTTCTTAAATCCAAATTATGGGCTATATTTTATTGCTGGCAATTGGCTTTTTATTTTAAACACAAAAAAAAAAAAAGGAACAAATTGTTAAATACAACAGAATCATCATCGGGGAGAAATAAAGCAGAAAGTGAGATTTCATATTCAGATGGAATAAAGCTGAAGGTGGGATTAAGTGGATATGGCATGAGTCTGTGTGTGAGACAAGCCTGTGGCAGGTGTGATGCTGCTCAAAGACAAGCAATGATACATAGATCTAATTAAGTAATTTGATTTTATTTTATAACAGGATAACTTAATACACTTTGGTTTAAGTGATAATAGATATGAACAGTCATTGACAGGACTAATCTCAAAGTTAACCTCGCATAAATTAGCTGAGAATTTGGCCCTTGATCTGGATGTATTTGAATGAAACATTGTCAAATTCTAATTCTACTTTCAATCCTGTGAATGTAAGTGCCATTAATTTCCAGTTACCTGACGAAAAAGAAATCTTGGCCCAAACATACCCTGCAGTGCAACAACCATTGGCAACAACATATCTATTGCCAGCCGTATAGTGAGTGGGAAAATCACCTGCCTGAACATTGACTTTTTTCATGCAAGGTTTCTATATTTCATATGCATTGGATCAGCAGGTGTCTTCTTAAGCACAGTGTAGTCATACCAAGTCTCCGTGGATGAAAAACCCACCTCAAGGGAACCATCTCTGCAGGAATCCTTCTGGTCAGCGATGACCTTATCAGTATCATCTGAGCTGCAGTTTTTATTTGTTTGGAGTGAAACCCAAATGCCGATTACATGATTCTCAACATAGGGCCCAGCTCTGGGGCTTGAAGTGCAGATAGCTTGATCCTTCACACTTTCCACTTGCTTTAGTAGGAATTCTGGGTAACGAAGAGGAAAATGTTAAAAAGAACAGTAGGTGCAATCAGCAGAATGAGTGCTTTGGCCTCTAGCCCAGGGTGGTGAGACTTGATTGCAGCTGATGCTGCCTGGAAATCTTGAGGAAGGTTTCTGGCAGATGATCAGGAACGATCACCCTGAGATAGTGCTAAAACACAGAGTGCACACACAGGAGTGGCATCTTGGAAACACGAGTCCACCAGCTGAGAAAGAGCAGCAGAATTTCAGCCTCATCTTGAGTTGTTATTTACTCTAGCAAACTTCTGGTGAGAATTTAGTGATGTAGAGGTTGGATAACAGGAAAGAACCCATGATCTGTCCTGTGTAGTAGGCTTGCCTTCTTCCCATACATACTGGTCTGGAGCATTCAGTCAAGTATGGTTGCTGCCCTGGCTCCATCTTACTGGATTCCTTAAAAAATCAGGTCAGGTTAAAGATATACAGAGCTATACACTTACCTGCCTCTTAATTTCTTTCAATTCCATATCCATCAACACTGCAAGAGGGAAAGGGCACAGCCAATTCAGAGGGCTAGGACTGTGAATTCTCAGCACAAGGCAGAGAAGGTTTCATCTGCTCTAAAATGAGGATCACAAGTCCTTTAGGAGCTGACCCACAACTGCTTCTCAAGTTTTCAGCCATGAGTAAACCTGGGAGGTACATTTCCATGCCCTAACCCATACCTCCTGGACCTGAAGCAGGTCACAGCTTTAATGTTATTGGGGCATACCACAAACAGTGATTCTTTAAAGTTGCTGGGACGGCATGTTTTCAAAGCACAAGACTGGCAAGCAGAAGTGCTGGCTTTCTCTTCAGGCTTTAGCAAATGAGCAAGTGGCGTGGCCCCTTTGCACCTCAGTTTCCTTCTTCACAGAGTAACTGACAATATCAGCGTACTGTGCAGAACTTTTACAAAGATCCAATATTTTCTTTTCATAAAGCAATTTGAAATCCTGTGCTGACAGGTACTAACAAGTCTTCATATATGATAATATATTTAATTTTAAGACAGAAATCTTATGCTTTTCCAGAATTCTCATAGCAGCATGATTCATTAGAATAGCTAATAAAGGGCATTCATTTTTTATTATTCCAAGTTTCAGAACTTTTTTTTTCAGTTACCTTAAGTTATGCAGTGAAATAATCAGTAACTCTTGTTGTGTCCTCATTTTCAGTTTATGATAGGTCTCTAGAGGGGTGCAGGAAATAGAAATTCCTCACCATTAAAGACTTTGAGACCAATAAGTCTTGACTACTTTCCTCAATATTCCCCAGCTGCTAGGATGGACATTCTCAAGTGTCTCCCCAAGAGTGTGCCTTCCCTATTAGATGATTTCTGTTAGAGGAGAGTATACATTTCCAC
Source organism: Merops nubicus (assembly GCF_000691845.1). NCBI lineage: Eukaryota > Metazoa > Chordata > Aves > Coraciiformes > Meropidae > Merops > Merops nubicus. The sequence goes on from NW_008599645.1 coordinate 11,932, forward strand.
GTCAAGAAACTTACAGTTCATCGGGCAGGAAACAACTAGTGAACCTGAACTGGCATCACAGTATGCATTGCAAATTGTTAAAAATTAAAATGATTAGTCAGGACTGAATTGCCCTAAACTTGGAGAATGCGTCACAAGGTATTGCTTCATTTCTTCTCCAAGGTTATTTGCATGTGAGTGGGGGTGTCCAACATGAGAAGGAGTCACACCTATAGCTTTTCAAATGTAAGGGATTTCTAAAACCCGGTCCTTAAAGTACAGATGGACAAATACCATTTTGCACTCTCACAATGAGAACTCTGCCCTTGCAGGCTTAGCTTTCCAATGACGTATTTCACCCTCGAGCAATTTTTCACCGCTGAGGTATAAAGCCCAGGAAGAGCTGGCAGAACGGCCTCTGTGCAGCAGCACAAGCACTGCCAAACACAATCCATTTATAGGGGCTCCCCTTCCTCTGCCCTTCTACTGCCTCTCAAGTTGAAACTGAAAAATGACCTGACAAGCGGAGCTGCTGAGCCCATTTGCCCTCTTTGCTCTTTTTGCAGGTTTGGGGTGCAGAGCAGCAGGGAAGAGGGCTGGCAAGCAGAAACGTGGGCCTGAGCTGCCGTGCCTGAGGGCTAGCAAACTGGGGAGAACTGCAAGAGAAACAAGATTGTCTCCTTACTTGAAGGCATTCTTAGAGTGAAGTATATAATTTAATGAAATTTATAATTTTTGAGCATTCCTCTGAGACATGGGTTTTGGTTATGGTCACAGGCAGTGCATTTTCACTTTTCCTTGTCCTGTCCTGAGGATGCTGAAACTTTAGTATATCACAGAAGTGTTCTAGTAGCAAAAGTTTCCATCCCTGAGAAGCACAGCACAAGCTCTTGGATTGTGTCTGCCACTGCTGTGACCGTGGGGCACGGGGCTTTCCAGACAGCTTACCCTGTGTCGGGTAAACTGCAGCAGAGGTGGCTACTGCAGTACAGAGAGGGCAGTGTCAGCAAGGCAGGGTGTGTGGCAGGCAATCTGAAGAGTCTTCATTATTTCTGCAAATGTCCTGGCAGTGTCATTTTTTCACCCACCCTCATGCTCCAAGGATACTGGCTGCCATTCACAGGATTGTTCAAGGTATCAGTTTATCTGCTAAGGAGGATTTTTGTTGATGAGAAAAGTTACACTGCAATCTTTTTATAGCAGTGTAACTTTTCGCTACGAAAAACGGATTTTATATCCTATTTTTTGTAGAGACTTGAAGGAGATTGAGGAATAAAGGGGATGCCATGCAACTACGATATAAAGAAAAGTCAGAAATAACTTTTTTTTTTAAAAAAAAGGGGGAAAAAGATAAGACTTTTGACTCCTTGCGTCCCACTGCAATCAGAAGTCCCTTGGCACAGAGGGGTTCCTTAATTTCTGTTTAGCAGAACAGACAAGTAATGGTTAATAAATAATTCCTTTCTACTATCTCAGAATAGAGAAGACATTTTGATGTCCTTACATATACACCAGCTGCCTTCCATATCTACACAGTATCTGAAACTGAATTATACAAAGTGAATTATTCCTGTAGCAGCAGGAAAATTAATGTGTGCAGCTTAGGAAGCAAGACAGAAAGAGAGCTCACTTTAGAACTCAGTGCTTTATTGTCAACCACCTTCCTACTGAGGGGCCTTAGGGCTCACTAAGGCTGGAAAGACAATCTGTCTTTATGAGCATGTGATAATACCTCCATCAAAAAAAGCTCCCCCTGTTCAGAAGTACATCAGGGTTATCCAGAAACAGCAGTTTCCTCTAGCCTCTAGCTTATACTCTCTCTAAGGTTAATATGGCCAAGAGCGATACATGCACCACTTGATAAATTGGAGAGATTGTTTCATTATTTATACACAGCTACATCCTATAGATATCACTAGTGCATTTAGATACAGCCTTCTTATGGAATAGCACCTTGAAGATGTACTTATTGTCTTTGATTCATGATACAGATAATTAATTTGCCAGAAAACCCTTTGCATATTCAGTCTTTCTCACTGCCTATTACTCCATTTATTGTGCTGTCCTACTTGGAAGTTTGATCATGGAGAAATGTTTTTACCAAGCTAGGAAAAGAAGCTGTGGCTCTTTGAAGACCCCATGGGCTCCTGTGCAGTGCAACACCACACAGTGGATATGCAACAGGTTACCGTTTGTAGTGGTTTTCCCCACCTCTTCTTCTGGCAGAAGAACTTCACCAGAAAAGATGTCCCATAGTGAACCTGACTGTTTCCCTTGTTCTTGGTATGCTCAGAGTGTGATAATTCTCAAGAAAATAAAGAATTTCCAGCAAAACTGGATATTTTCTATGTAGAACAGACACAGCGATAGAAGCAACTAAGAAACGGCATCTTTATAATTAAAATAAACACTGTCATAACAGACAAAGTAGAAAGTGCAAAGCAACTAGTAATATTGGATATTGTGTAAATTTCTAGCTAAACCAAATACATATTGCTTATTGCAATTGTAGCTCCACTTACAAGGGAAGGGTCATATTTCATACTCCAAGATCAATATTTTTGGTTATTTTTCACTCTAAAAATTGATGGGTTTTGAACATCAATACTAGATATTAGTTAATGGGCAGGTACCTTTAATTAAGACTAGTGTAGTCAAAGGTCTTTTTGGGAAACTATAAACACTGAACATACATGAACATGATTGATAAGTCCATAGCATACATCTTCTCTATGCCTATATCAAACTTTTATGCTGCACCATATGCTGGTGGAATCCATGGCGCAAATGCTACACAGTGGTCTGAGACCTCTTATTCTTCAAAACATTTCCATGTTCAAAACATGTTCATTTTTATCTCTAAGTTTAGATGGGAGGCAGAAATATTTCAATTTAAGTTTTTTATTATTATTTTTGTAAGCCAAAATTAGGCTGTCACTCATGCAAATCCATCTGGCAATCTGAGTATTTGCATTCATTACAGGAAGGAGTGATTACAATTTGTTCCAAATAACTGCTGTTTGAATGAACTGAGTTCTCAGATAAAAGGATATTTTCTCCACTTCACAGGCCTTAGGGGAAGTTCAAAGTACAGACGCTGTTTTTGGAGATACTTCCTCTGCATTTAGCAGAGAAGACACAGTCCTCTAATGGGTATGTGCCACAAATACTTACTGCTAATTCAGCATCAGCTGAAGAGTGTATCTACATTAGTGTTTAAGTTCAGATCAGGATGGTGCTCTGGAAGTGAACTCCTAGTCATGCTCACTTTACTGTGCTTTGGCTGGCAGCAGAAAGCTGTCTTGGCACACACAACCTGGATTCATTGCAAATTAAACTAAATTGGAAGATCATTGGATAAACTACTAGTGGGAACTCAGTTCTGAAGACCAATCTACAAATAGGCTGGAGTGAAATCCCTTGGAAGGTGTATACTGTGGACAACTGATTCACAGCATCAGCAGTCTTGTTCTAGGCATCCATTCTCATCATGTTGCACTATTTGGTCAGGCAATAACTTTCGAAAATGCTAGGTTACTATCATTTGAAAGAGTTTTCACAGAAAAAGCACTAGATAAATCTGGTAGCTTGACGTGCTTACTGACTCCTCTTTCTCCCTGCCATGAACTCGAAGATAAATCCTAGCTATGCAAGTTACAGATGGAAGTTATTATGCTGTCATCAAATATGTTAGAGAGAAAAGATCTGCTTAGTCACAGGGTTTCAAAATATTTTTCCTTACATTTTCCCTTAAAGAAGAGCTAGAACATTAAACAGAAATTAAAATATTAAGTCTACTTCAGAACACAAAGTTCACATAGCTTACTTCATCAGGCATGTTGTCTGAGCAAAGAACCAGTTCTTGTTTGGAGTAAAGCCTGTTCTTTAGGTCTTCCAAGAAGCTATACCATATTCTGCGCTGATTCAAAGGATAGTAATCATTATGAATAACCTGAAGTATCCAGTGGATGTGTTGCTATCATATATGAAGCCAGTGGCTAAGCCAGTAGCAGAACAGAGGAATTTTGAGTACAGTGGTTCCTGATTGCTTTAACCAAAGATGTTATTTGTTGTTATTAACCACTGGCTAATGAAAAAACCGAAACCAAAACCAAACCCTCATGCTTTAAAGCCTTTACACAAAATATTCAACAATTAGTGGGGAAAAGCCCAAGACTGGTCACATTTGGGCCCAAATCACTCTCTGGCCCATTAGTTTTCTTCCTATACCCTACAGATTACTACAACTGTTTATCATGATCCACCTTCACCTCCACCAGTGCCACCTTAATTAACCAGATGGTTGTTCTGGCTCCAGTGTTGCCGCTTATATTGCATGATAGAGTTCCCTGCCTCTGCAGCACAGGCATTGGGTGTGAAACTAGGCAGGTGTAGCAGGAGAGTTCCTCTGTTCTCCCAAAGAGGAGGAAAAAATATCTAGCAGGTTTTATCAAAAGACTTCTCTGGAATGTGCTTTGTAACCTGAATGAGCAGTTCCCTGTTTAAAGACAATGCTGTGTCACTATCAATTACCTGTGAAGCACCACCAGGACAGGCAAAAGCACCTGAGGTGCTAAAAGTGGCTAGGTTTTATATGATCTCCCATTATCTCATTACAATGAATTAATAAAACAATAACTTGAGCCAAGCAGGGTGCTATATCAGTAACTGGTCTTGATACACTCTTTAAATAGGAATGTGATGGTCCAGGTTACAGGCAGGCCTCAGAAAAGGGATTGTTGTATGAGAAATGTTGCCCCCAAATTAGCATCATGTGTACAATGAGTTTTATGCTCAGATATCTGGGCACAGTTCCTTTACCCAGACCTGGCCTCATTAAACTCAAGGGACAATTTACCAAGAGTCCAAGAAAAGTATTATGGGATTGCCAATAGTTTTTCTCTCTTTACTTTGTTCTTTCTCTCAGTTTGACTTTTTGCCCTGCAAAGAGCTTTGCTGTGTCTGTATAAAGACAAGTGGTTACCTTGGAAAGGGTGTACGGGAGGGAGGCTTTGTCCACACAGTGCTAAGTACTGCTGCAGGAGCCGGTGCTGACACTGACCTACTGCAACCTCTGAGCACTGGGCTTAAAAAACTCAACCTCACACTGCGATGGAGAGATCATTTGTGTCACTTAAAACAACTTCATCCTTTACTGCTTCCACTGCAGGGATGGAGACAAGCGTTTCCATGGTGCAGAACAGCACTGCACATGCCTCAGTGAAATCAAAAACAAACTCCTCTTCTCTCTCTTGGGTAAGTCCCACTGTGCAGCAGTAGCTGCTGATGCATTAGAGTATTGCTTCAGCTCTTCAGAGATTGCTCTTAATGTGCATCTCTTGCTTTTTTTCTTCTCTTTCCTGCAGAACAGTTGGTGATATACATGGGTTTAATACGGAACTTAATATAACTAATTATATTGTAATTAGCATAATCAATTTTGATCATGGGGAAAGCAGCAATGATGAAGAGAAAAAAAATGAAAAATATTTATATCCATGGAAAACTTTGCTATTAGCAAACATAACAGGGTCTCAAATTTGGAAAGGAACCAAAGGAAAATTTGAGCTTCCTAGGTGGTAGTAACGAATCCACCATCACCCCTGTTTCCACAAGCTCTTAGCAATGACTTCTACACTATTTCCACAAGACTAAACAGAAAAAGAGAACAGACCCCAGGAGCCACTAAATCAATGCAACTAATTCTTCATGTTTCAGAAAAAGGAAATTAAAAGGAGAAAAAAAGTAGTTTGATCAAGTGAGCATGAGTAAACAGTTTTTTCTTCACCGTAGCAAAGGTTCTTATCCTGAAAGATGAAAGCTGGTCATATTTTTGCTCTACTTCTCACAAAACATATTAAAAATATAGCCTTGAATACCTTTAAACCATATAAAGAGGATATCTTTACTCTTATATCCTACCAAGACTAATTTGTATAGAGGAAAGACTTTATCACTGTAAGTGCTCTATGTATTAAAACAACCTATTTTGTTATGTTCCATTATGCAAAATCAAGATTTTATTAGCTATAGTTAGTTTAAATGGGCAGATATTTTCCTTCTAGATTGAGCCAAAATTAGCACAAAATAAAGTTAAATCAGCAGATTCCCAAATTTTAATGGTATCCGGGACCACTAAATCCAGAAAAAGCAGACCCTAAAACAGACTAAAATTTTGCAAAATAACCTCAGTCTTCATACTGGATAAAGAAAAGCTCTGGAATTGTAGCAGCTAATGGGTCTTTGAAACCTTAAATTTAGCTTTTGTAGTTTGACCCAATCTCCTATTTTAATATAAATGATGTAGATCTATTTACACACCACACGTAACCCATGGAGTGGGGCCTTGCCTTGTGTCTTGAACACAATAGGATTGTGAACCTGTGTAAATCTACCCATGCACCTGCTGAAGAGCTGAGGTTACAGCCCCAGCCCTAAGTGAGGGCTGGCATATGGATGATGTCCACAGCCAGGCAAGAAACACCCTCCTGACTGGTTTTCACACAGGGTCTGGCCAGCCTTGGGTGGGAACTGATTAGGAGATCACCACTGGGTGCCTCCACCTTCCACATTAACTTGAAGGTGGGGCAAGAAGCCACCTCTATAAGACAGTCTGCTTGCAGTGGTGTTGGGACTGTTGTTTATACAGTGTATGGGCTGTGTGGGGGTTCTGGCTATCAGAAGGGCTCCCGGGTTCTTCCATGACAAGTGGAGTTCCCAGGATGGCAGGTCCAGCACATGAAGCTGTCTCTGAGTCCCTGCTGTATAGCTGGGTTCATGGCCTGGTTGCTGCCATCTCCCATAGCTTGGCTCCTCACCTGGGTCTCTCCCTTCTTCATGTCCACTGTGGTGGGTGAGTGCATTGACTTGTTCCTCCCTCTGGTTGCCTGGCACAGTTTGGTTATTGGTCTGCCAGTTAATAATACTAATGTCATTCTGTATTGGGCAAGCAGTCAGCAGAAGACCTGTTCAGATGCAGCATAGATAAAGGGCTAATGACAGTCACCCTTCATGACACACAAGCTGGGAAGAAAATTCAGGAATGACAGGAGCTGAAAAAAAAGGCACATGAGCAACAGTAGAAAAAGCACAGTTAGCACCTTTGACCAAATTTGGTCCTAATAAATTTGTCCTCTGCAATTTAATTCTATAAATATATTTTATGAACTAAAGCATGTAAGAAAGGTGAAAAGCTATAAGAAAGCATCTTCAAGAGAAGCGTTGCAAGCAGGTCGAGGGAGGTAATTCTCCCCCTCTACTCTGCTCTGGTGAGACCCCACCTGGAGTACTCCATCCAGTTCTGGAGCCCCCATTACAAGAGGGATGTGGACCTGCTGGAGTGTGTCCAGAGAAGGGCCATGAGAATGATCCGAGGGCTGGAGCAGCTCTCCTGTGAGGACAGACTGAGAGAGTTGGGGCTGTTCAGTCTGGAGAAGAGCAGGCTCTGAGATGACCTTATTGCGGCCTTCCAGTATCTTAGGGGGGCCTACAAGAAAGCTGGGGAGGGACTTTTTAGGCTATCGGGTAGTGACGGGACTAGGGGGAATGGGGCAAAACTAGACATAGGTAGATACAGATTAGAGGTTAGGAAGAAGTTCTTCACCATGAGGGTGGCGAGACACTGGAACAGGTTGCCCAGGAAGGTGGTAGAAGCCCCATCCCTGGAAATTTTTAAGGCCAGGCTGGATGGAGTTCTGAGCAACCTCATTTAATGGTAGATATCCCTGGCTGTGGCAGATGGGTTGGAACCAAGTTCAAACATACCTGGAGTTGTACAGCATTCAGATACAGTCATTGTTTCTGCATGAACTCCTCAAAAAGCCTAAAGCTTGGAGACACCTGCACAACTCTGCAGTGACTGAGAACGGGCAGGATGATACTTCATAAAATCAACTAGCATTTGATTCTGGAAACACATCTGTTGCCTAGACTCTGTCCAAGACTACTTTGGCAGCTCTACATAAAGGCCCAAATATTGCAGAACACGGCTTTCCATAAGCTTATGAAGACAGATTATGGAGATAGAAAGGAAATCCTTTAGCAAGAAAACTTAGAGGACAAGGTTGCTGTGCTCCTTAAGTATCAGTCTGTTTAAAATAAGAACTCAAGGCACAGAATGCTGTATTAGGCTGATTCTGCTTCTGAAAGCCAGGATGTAGTTGAATGTGTGTTTTCTAGACCTGGTCTGTGTAATATTAGCTTACCAAGTAGCAAATTAGAGTCTTGCCTATCCTAGCCATGCCATCATCATGCCTTGTGAATATGCTCCTCTGGGAGATGTTTGTTTGTTTTGTTTTGTTTTGTTTTAGAATTGCCAGCAAATGTGTAGCTTTAAGACATCAAGTCCATCAGTGTGCAGAGAAGAAATTGCTGCACACAAGGGCATTTTACTGTGACTCATACTCTTTGGGTGGGAAAGTCAAGTAAAGGTTTGAGGCATTTTCTTCCACAGTGTTGCACCTGGCAAATTTCCAGAGAGAAATAAACCCTGAGATCTAGGAGACAGACTGAAATCTTCTCAAAGACAAAAAGAAAAACTACATTCAGCCCCATTAAAAACATTATACCAATTTAGAAGAACTGCAGAACATAAATCTGGTCTAAACGAAGTTATGTCCTGACTAAAAGCTAAATTGCTCTTGTAGATTTTGTGGCTTTGTATTTCTGTCACCATATTTCATCTACAGCATAAACATAGAAAATGCAGCTTTTCATGCCAAGCCTAAAAATTATTTAAAGTTATTTCCTTTTTGAGCAATGCTTTTCCAGCACTCTAGACATACAGTATTTGCAGACCTTAAACACTGTCCATTAGACACACAGTTCTCCAAAGTGTTCTTTTTTTTCAGACAGCCTAATACTTCAGCTGCCTCACAAAACCGTCTCTTTTAGGATTTCTAGTTGAAAGATTTCCTTTTTTATCACAATGATGTCACAGATTAGTGAGGGCGGCTACTTCCTTTCCACCCCCATTATCCAAGATTTTGTTGTGTGTGGTTAGTTTCATTTTTCATCCTCAGCTTTCAAAATTAACTCAGCTGTGGATGAAGATATATATCCTATTAGCGCTATCCCTTTGGGGAATGCTACAACAGCTGCAGCTGGCATTTTATTTCTCCCTAATACCCTTGTGTCCTAGAATACAAATAAACCAAACGTTGGTATCTTGTCCACTGCACACCCCACATTGTATTATTTTAAACATACTGTACAGCTACACAAAATGCACCTGATAAGACATTGTTAATCACTTGCAAAGAAGCCATTAGTGTAACAGTTTGTGCCTCCATAATCCATCCTGGAATAATGAAACTCCACACTGAATACTGATAAGTGATCCAAGATCTCATAAGCCTTCTTAATTCTGAACAGTGAAATATTAAAATATTGCAGAAACCATGACAGATGACAGGTGGAGTCATTAGAAAAATGTATGCAAATCTAGCAGCAAATGATGCTGCATAAAGTAAAGGGATTAGCAGCTAATGAGTTGTACTGACGTGCAGCCCCATATTCTGAAAAGAAAACTTTACATTTATACTGATGACAAGTAAAACAGTAATATATTTAAATACAGATGTCTTTTGTCCTGCACTGAACTCAAACTTGGGAGATAGACTTAAAAACCTAATAATAATCTCAGATCTTGCTTATACTTACATTTTGACATGTCAGTTTATGTATTTAAAATTCAGCTAAGGATAAGAACCCAACATATCATCAGTACTGAATTTCCATCTGCAAGTGAAGACACTGTTACTGACTAAACCAAGACTGTATCTTGTTCCTGTGCAATGACGTAGCAAAGAAAAAGAATTTGAGTCTTTGGCTGATGCCGTCTCACATATTTGCTGCTTTCCCACCGCAGTAGTGGTACAATATATCAAAGACGAGCTGATGATAACCAGCCTATTAGCCCGGAGTGTAAGGGCACACTCAATAAAGCAGTTTAGACACATGACTTCAGGAATGGAGTTCATAGTGCCACATTTCCTCTGCTGCAAATGGGGATGCAGACTGGGTTCAGGAACTGAGGCTCACAGCCAAGCACTTTGGAGGGGAAAGGATGAGGAGGAAGAACAGCCAAGCCCAGCTGAGAGGATAGATCTTGAACCACAGCCTGCCTATGGCTACACAAACCCCATCATGTATAGTACCAATTACCACCCAGTCCTTAGCAGGATTGTAGCATAGGGGCAGTCATCTGATTTCTGAGTTTTTTAAGCTTCAGCAAATATATTGTGCTTATTCCAAAATATAGCATAGTGACTTAAAAAGAAGAGAGGAGCAGAGGTTTATTCAATTATCATCCTACTAAAACTGAGTTGTACTCGGATTTATGGGATTTCAGGATCAAAGTTAAACTGATCCAGAAACAACCACTTTTACTTGCTTTGAAACTGTATTTTTAATTATAATACTCTTTCTCCAAGTGTAACAGACGAGACTGTTTCTT
>NW_008599646.1:0-2130 GCF_000691845.1 Merops nubicus
AGGTGTGGCACTATAGGTGTGGCACTGCTCTGCTGGGGAGCGCCGCTGGCACCCGGGTGGCTGCAGGGGCACAGCTGCCGTTGTGCTGGGGTGGGGAACTCGTATTTGCCACCCAGACCCAGACTGGTTGGACTGAAGGACCAGCAGCACTGCTGCCACGAGGCTGTGGGAGAGAGCTGTGCCCCACTCCTCTGCTAAAGCAGCTTTGCTGGCAGGAGTGTAAGGCAGGCACGGCCACAGGCTGATTTTCCACAATTCCTGACGGTGGGTGAGGGAGAAACGAGTCCCTCCTTCCAGTGCCTTGAGTAGTTTTAAGATTTGGAGACTATTTGGAGACTTACCATAGAACCACCAAGATGTTGGCTGCTTGTTTCCCCAGTGCTGTGGCCCAGCAGAAAGGATGCAGCCATCAGCAGAAGGCATGCACAAACTTCATTGTCTGTTTCCAGCAACTACAGAAATGGTACAGTGCAATTAACAGCAGGGGAATAAGCAGGGTAGAACACCTGCTCTTAATAGGTGATATGACAAAGGAACAAATAAGCCCAGTCCCAAATCTGTCCTAGTCATACAAAAGTCACTGCAGTGACTGCCATAGACACGTTGCCCCTGGTCCTGCCCAGTCTGTGTCCTGCTGTTGCTGGGAGCTCTGGTTGCAGCAAACAGTCCTGGTAACAGGGAAACCCCCGCGGTGCATCCACCCATAGGGAGGCTTCCCAAAATCACTGCAAGGACCAGCTCTTATACTGCTGGATAAAAAACTCCAGTCCCACAAGGGACCTTCAAAAATGACTCCAAAAGCAGGACACCTAGTGGTGTCCTTATTGGTTTTAATCCAAGGTCAGTCAAGACTTGAGAGAAAACCAAAAAGAATGTTTCTTCCCCTGTTTTGGTTTTAATCACACATTTCTCAGGATAGCTGGGTGTCTGTCCTACAGCAGTTACCCAGCAGAGAGAAAAATCCTCTGCCTGGAAATAAGAATCATCCAGATGTCAACTTTAATTCAGGGCTCAGGGTTCAAACTGTATTTTCACTACTTTGTACCTAGCATGTTGAAAAACTCTTTTCCAGTCGCCTGCAGAAATCACCAGGAAAAGAAGGGTAGACAAGAGCCTGATGGGAAGTGCTTCCATAAGACCTGTTCACACTCACCTTGCAGCCCATCTTTATCACCACCAACAAGGCAGAGCAGAAACCCTTCTTGTGGTGTCCAAACCCTTCTTGTCGTGTCCAAACCCTTCTTGTCATGTCCAGGTAGCTTTAAAAGTAATTCAGAAATGGATTCTCCAACATGAACAGCTGCACAGACTCACTGCCCAGAGCCATTGAGTTCTGCTGGATCACTGCCCAGAGGGTCACAGTGACAAATCTGCAGCCCTTGCACAGGCTGGTCCCTCCAGTGAGGTGGGTGAGGACTCTGCCTGCCAGGACACCAAACATCCAGCCCTTGGTGCTTCCCCTCAGTGCTCCTTTGGTGCAGGGACAAATAGCAGTTTTGTCTAATTCCTTCCAGTCTGGGTTTAGGGCATGCTTGTTTGTACTGGTTAGGTGTTTATGCACCATAAATATAAACACTCAGGGTGGTTAAGGCCAGATCTTGCTCTACTCAGGTATTCACAGCCCCAAAACCATGGTCTGGGCTAGGCTGACCTGGACACCTTGTGCACCTTGACCTCTGCTCCCTCTCCCACCCAAAGCTCTCCCTCCATCCAGCTGCTGAGCCCTTTGCTGAGGCTGTTCCAGGTGGTGACTTGGTGTGAAGCCTCTGTTCTTGGGCTGCTGGGGTGGGACATGGGAGTTGGAGTGTTGCAGCCTGCATGAGGTAATCGAGAGGCAATGGCAAGATTAAAGTCTTCCCATTTTTGGCAGTGAGAGGCTCTGAGATCAGCTGAGCTGTCCTGGGTCACTGCCACAAGTCATCCTTGGCTAAGAGCTCACGTTCACACTCTTCCTTCCCTCAGTTAAGTGCATTTCACTCAAACAGGTAAGTGGTGCTTGGAGCAGGGACTGGAGTTCCAGGCTCCCTCTTTCCCCATCTCTGCACGCCAGCAGAAAGTTTTGGTTTCTGGTCCTGAAAGCACAGAAATCCCCCAAGGTCTCTCCATGGTAACTCGTGTCTTAACAGCAGG
>NW_008599646.1:2161-6959 GCF_000691845.1 Merops nubicus
ACGACGTGGACATGAAGCAGTAGCTGGGAGATGGACTTTGCTGCTTGCCTCCCCGCTGCATCCTGGAGCTCCTCTGCTCCTCCTCCTCAGCTGGGCAGCCAGGAGAGCTCCAGGTACCATCTCTGTGATCCCTGCAGCTCTGTGTGTCTCTGGAGTCTGCTGCCACCCTGTATGGAGGCAAGGAGCTCGGCAGAGTTCAGGAAAGAGCTGTGGCTGATGAGAATAAGGCCAGTTTTGCTAGGAGAGGTATTTTGGGCATTTTATCTCCTGTGTATCTTTCCTGGCTTATTTCAGCCCTGCACCAGTGCTGCGGAGCAGAGCTATTGACTGTGGGAACAGATCCTGCCATGATCAGCACAGGCAGTTTCTTCAGTGTGGGGGTGTTTGGGAGAAAAGGGATATCTGAAATGTATCAGGAATATTCTCTAAAGGTCATGTTACATGCGTGACAGTACATTCCCCAGCAGCAACAAGGAAAGTAGGAGGAAAGGAAACAATAGAGAGGAAATAAGCTCCAGGCTCTTCAACAAATGGTGCAGGGAAATGCTTCCCAGCCTCCTGCAAAGCCAGGTTAATAAAGGCCAAGCCCTAGAATCAAAGGAACACTAAACCACCACGTAGTTTGCCTAAAACCACAAAGTATTTTGCAGCTGCTGGGGGACACAGAAGGAAACCACAGCAGATGAGTGGAACTCGCCATAAAAGTGCAGAGAGAAAATAAGGGCTTTGATAAAAGGCAGCCTTGTGCTCCTGGTAAGCAGTAATTTCTGCTGCGTGGTTCAGCTTAGATCCTTCAGTGCTGAGCCACAAGTCAGACAGGTTCTTGAAGTGCAGCTTTCCTACAGATGCTGCTGGGCCCGTCTGTGTGGGTGAGGGCAGGGCAGAGGGCAGCCCACGGTGCAGGGAGAGGTGCTGAGCTGGGGGCAGCACCCCCCGGGTGAAGCTGTGGTGCTGGCAGCAGCGTGCTCTGGAGGAGGAGTGCTGGCAGCTGCAGGCTGCCTGGCCATGCACGGCGTGAAGATGAAGTGCTCTGATCCCTAATGCAGTCACTGAGAAGAGCAAAATGGTTCCCAAGTCCCTGAGATAACACTTCCATCTCCTGGGAGATGGGAAGCAGGCTCTGGAAAAATAGGTTTCCTGAAGCCTCACCCCGAGGGCACAGTCCAGCCTCGGGGCTGGGGCAGTTCGGCTTTTAGAGTCCTGTGTGTCCAAACCTGCACGGGTGGGGACAGCCTGTGGCAGAGGGTCTGGCTCTTGATCGTCACAGGGACACGTCCTTGGAGCTTCAGTTTTGTCTTGGGTTAAAACCTGAGCTGCTCAGATGGAGCTGCTGCCTGGAGAGCAGTTACCCGTCCCTGCCTGCAGGCTGGGGAGGAAGGGGCGAGCCCCGGGCGGGGGCTCTGTCTGGCAGGACAGGGCAGACCCGCAGGCAAAGTCTGGCCTTGGGAAGTCTTTCGGGCCGTTGGTGGTGTCGGTGGGAGCCGCACGTCCCTGGGAGCTGTGCTGGGAGAGCTCCCTGCATGGGGTGTGCCCCGCGGGGGAGCAGCAGGCTGGGGACTCAGCTGGTTCTGCTCCCCCCCATGTTCCTTACCCTCCAGGGGGCTCCGGGTTCCCCCAGCAGGAGGCTGTGTGTGCAGAGCAGCGTGCTGCTGTCTGAGTGCTGCCAGGAGTCACCCTCTGCCCCTGTTCCAGCCCAGCTGGCAGATGCCCTGAGAGCAAGGGAACATGAGCAAAGCCGTGTCAGCACAGGTACCTCTGCCCTCCCCAAGCAGCTGGCAGTGCTGCCTGGAACAGTTATCAGTGTGCTCTTCCCATGGCAAACATCCAGACCACAGCTCACTGCAGAATCCATGGTTAACTTGGAATCTCTGGCAGTGGATCACAAGGACGTGGCTCCAAGAGCTTGCTGCCTTGTGCTCCTGGGGAGGGAGCAGCCTGTGACTCCTGTTGTCTGGAACAGGCAGGAGGACTCAGTTCACTGTCAAACCGTGGCAGGTCCAAGAGGCTAGCACCAAAAAGGTAAGAAGCCAGAAGTGCTGGGACTCAGCAAACATGGGACCCAACTCCTGAGGAGAAGAGATGCTTGGAGAAAGGAGCAGCTTCAGACTCTGTCAGGAGGCACCTCCTTGATAAGGAGTTACCAGGAGTGAGGGATGTAGCTGCTGGTGTCAGCAGCAGTTTGGGCACTCAGTGCCCTCAGCAGCTCCATCCCTGCTGCAGCCCAGGTCCCCCTGTTTGCCAGAGCTCCACGAGGCCCCCACGATGCTGGCACCACTGGTTCCATCCCTTGCCTCCAGGCCCCTGCTGGGATGTGGGGATTTCAGCTGGAAACCCAGCATGGTCCCACTGAAAGGCAACGTCTGTGTGCGGCCGGTTCCTGATGTTGGGAGGGGTGAAGCTGCAGTGCCCAGAGCTGCAGTGCCCAGAGCTGCAGTGCCCAGAGCTGCACAGCATAACCTGCAGCACCTGCCTCCTGGCACACTCTCACTCTGCTGCTATCACCTTCCAGGGTGGATTTATGGTGCTGCTGGTGCAGCTGAACTCACCTCTCCGTGCTGCTGGCAGAGCTGTCAGTGAGGAGCGGTCGTTGCCCTGTGCTCACTGGGGGCTCTGGCTGCACCTGCAGAGCCATCCCCTGTGTGTCCTCCCAGCCCCACAGGTCCCCATGCTGCCCGGGGCCCCTCGGCCGAGCTGGACACCCTGCAGTCAGCTGTCAGGGCTGAGGGGGGATGAATGCTCAGCCCTGGCCCTGTGCTGCTCTGTGATGGGGCAGTGTCACCAGCTCGCTGGGGATCTCCAGCCCCAGGCACTCCACACAGCAGCTCATGTTCCTACTGGTTTTAC
The DNA here is from genome assembly GCF_000691845.1 of Merops nubicus. Taxonomy (NCBI): domain Eukaryota; kingdom Metazoa; phylum Chordata; class Aves; order Coraciiformes; family Meropidae; genus Merops; species Merops nubicus. Next base: position 5,006 of record NW_008599646.1, read on the forward strand.
TGCTCAACAGTCCATTTAATTCTCTTTAAAACCACACTGTATGCACTTAAGATAGCAAGAACCTCCTGAGGCCTGTGATGCTTCCCCTGAACCTGCCTGACCACCACAGACTGACAGAGCCCTGCCAGCAGTGTCTCTGGACTATGGATGTGTCGTGGTTCAACCCCTGCCAGCAACTTAAGCACTGCACAGCCACTCACTCCTTCCCCTCCCATGTGATGGGGGGAGAATGGGAAGGGTAAATATGAGAAAAACTGGTGGGCTGAGATTAAGACAGTTTGATAATTAAAAATACATTTTTAAAAAAAGAAAAATAAACAACAAAGAGGAAAATGTGTCCATCACAAATGCAGGCCACAGCCCCACAGGAGCTCCTGTGACCTGTAACTGACCCAGCCAAAACCAGCTCAGGGGGTGAGCTGCTTGCCAGGTTTGCTAACTGCACCATCACCCGGCTGCTTTCTTGGTCAGATGGACTCTGCAGCAAAGAATCAGTACAGAGAGGAATGTCACAGGCTGGGAATGTGAGGAAGTTGGCAGACAGTGCCACTGCTTGAGCAGAGGAAGGTCAGCTTCCCAGTGAGAGAGAGCTGGGCTAGGGGGTGAGTTTAGGTACCCACACAAAAAGAGGCCAATTATTGTGGCAGGATAGGACAAGATGGATTTTTCAGCATCTAAACCAAAAGTTAGTGGTGGAGAACACAACCAAATGTATCAGGTAGGGTCAGTTTACTCCCAGTTGCCTGGAAAAACAAGTACCTGGCCCAAGGACAGAACCTGGGCTGAGACATTTAACCAATACAGGCAATATAGTTACCAAATTCTGACACAAACAGAGGCAGGGGGAACACGAAACTCACCATACAGAGGTGGCACTGTGAATAGGCAATTCAGAAAGACTTTTAATCATGAAGTAAAAATAAGTGGACTTGATAGAGAAGCTGTTTCAGCTTTGACAGATGTCCTGGAGGTTTGTTGCACAGAAGCAGGTGTGGAAGTACTGTTTAGAACCAGGAAGGAAGGGAAGCAGCCCCTGCAATGTAGACTTGCAGAGAACCAAAAAAAAAAAAAGGGTAGGCAGTCAAGTCCACGCTTGCAGGAGCAGGATTAAAACAGTTGGAAGAATAAATAATGTAAGATTTAAAAACAGGGAATGTGTTTAAGGTCATTAAAGACAGGATCTTATTTAAGGATTTACAAGAAGCCACGCTAATAACACATTAAGGTTACAAAGTGGAAAGATCAGGGTGGAGAATGCTGATACTACATGTGCTCATGAAAGGTTAATCTCCTGTGTACCTACATTCCTCTGCAGTTCTGCTGACTAGCACACAGGAAATATCTCATAAAACTAAAGGAGGGCCCAGCCCTGTGGGGTTCCAGTTTGGCTGCTCAAGCACATCCTTCCACTCACTTGGAGGCTCCCTGCAGAGGGAGGAGTAGGCACAAACCAGCACTCAGGAGATGTGCCTGTGACTCGTGGTCAGGAGTCAGGAGAGGAATAAACCCCTCCCCGTGTACAAACCACTCCAGCTACAGCCTCTACACTCAGCAGTCCCATATCTAAGGATTTGGAACAGGGACTGTTTAGGTCAGAAGGTAATTCAGCCTTGTCTAGTTGGACAGTTCTCAGCTCTATATGAAAGGTGTTTCTTGGCACCCAGCAAGCATTGCCAATTCCTGGTGGAGAATCCAGGTCCTCCCACAGGCAGTTTGGCCTGAGATCAGTGGGTTGAGCATTTCCCCCTGTTGGGCACTCTCCCCAAATTGTTCCTCTGCTGGCTGTGCAGCACGTGAGGCCAAATGTACAGGTAGGGATGATGGGATAAACATCTGGTGCTGCAGCCCAAGCCCAGCGAGTGGCCTGGTTTGTGACAGGCTCTGCAGTGTCCTGCTCAGACCTGTGCCCAACCCACCAGGGGCACCTCCACCAGCACAGCCAGTGCCCCTGCAG
>NW_008599646.1:7160-13833 GCF_000691845.1 Merops nubicus
CCAGGCACAGCCCTGCTCTCCTCCCCCCAGGCACAGCCCTGCTCTCCTCACCCCAGGCACAGCCCTGCTCTCCTCACCCCAGACACAGCCCTGCTCTCTTCACCCCAGACACAGCCCTGCTCTCCTCACCCCAGGCACAGCCTCACCTCCTGTTCCAGGCAGCACTTGTTGATGTTCAGCTGGCCAAGGCAATGGAAATCTGAGCACATACCTTTGCTGCAGGTGTGACCCTCCTGACCCCTGGGCATGGGGACAGAGAGACCACAGAGAGACCTGCAGTGGTTCCAGATTTTAAACCAATCTGGCAAAGCAGAGAGGCCCATTCTGGTTGTCTTCTACTGATTTCTGTGATTCCTTCAGTTCCCATGGACACATTTGGGCAGTAAAGGACACTGCTGTCAGCTCATGCTGCTGTGGGCCACTCTGCAGTGCCAAAGGGCCATCCAGACCTGAGTGGAAACCTCACCAGAGCACAGGGAGGTACTGGTGTCCCTCAGTCCTGGAAGCAAGGCTCCATACAGTCCTCCTCACCTGCCATGCCCTGCCCAGCCTGCAGAGGGAAAAAAGGACCAAGTCCCTGTTTCTCTTCCCTGGCCCCTCTCCACAAGGCTAAGAAAAATGCTGCTTTACTTATGTCAGAAAATTTGTCCCTCTCAAGCCTCTGCAGAGCTGAGAGTGCATTTTGGAATAGCCAAAGGTCAGGACTGTGCAATAGGAGGCCCCACGAAAGTCCTTAGGCAGGGTGTCAGGCCTTCTAGAGGAGAAGAGTGAGACCAGATCAGATGATCCCGAGTGAACAGCACCCGTTCCTGCAAAAGAAGATTAAAACCAACATAGGTGAAGATCCCTGTCAAGACAGTTTGGAACACCAAAAATCACCTATTCCTGCAACAACACAGGACCCTGGATCCAGGAGGAGAATGTGTGTTATGTTCCCAGACCCTCCCAGTGCCTGCAGGGGCCCACAGGAGGGCTGGGGAAGGACTGGTTACAAGGGTGTGTAGCAAGAGGACAAGGGGCAATGGCTGTAAACTGACATTTAGATCAGACATTAGGAGGAAGTTCTTTACTCTGAGGGTGGTGAGACACTGGAACAGGCTGCCCAGAGAGGTGGCAGAGGCCCCATCCTTGGGGACATTCAAGGTCAGGCTTCATGGGGCACTGAGCAAACTGATCTAGTCCCTGCACTGAGCACCTCAGGGACACCTCTGCACTGACCTTTGAGTGTCCCTTCCACCCAAACCATTCTGTGATTCTGTGATTCAGCCACTTGTGGGGAATAGGGGATAAAATAGACAAGGAAACACCTGTAACCAGGTGATAGTTTGGGATGAGAAAAAAAAGGTTCAGGAACCTCTGAGGAGGGGGAGAACGTCCTGGGGCACTGACACTGTTACACTAATCTCTTCTACATTCTTCCCAAGGCACTTGCCATGGGCCACCAGGAGAGAAATGACACTGAGCTCAGCAGGCACAGTGATCCAGTGTGACCCTTGTGTTATGTCCATAGCAATTTCCTCACCTGAACTGTCACCCCAGGATTAAAACCTGTTTATCTAAAACCAACCTCTCGGTCTGTGCCACACCACCCAAGTGCCAGTGGACACTAGGAACGTTGAGAGGGACCCACAGCAGTGCTCAGCCCGGGCTGATGGCTCCAGAGCCAGCCTGTGGTGGGGCCGTGGCCCTCGCTGGCAGCAGCCCCTTGCTGGGCACACCCCAGGGTGCCAGCCCCCGCTGGGGCAGCACCACCCCCCCAGCAGAGCCCTGCAGCCTGCTGAGAAACCAGTGCCTGCCCGTGGGCCCAGTGCCAGGCAGGGGCCGTGGCTGTCAATGATTAACTGGTTACACCTCCCCTGGAACTCGCTCCTGTCCCTGACCCCACCCCCTGTTCTCCTGGGGGTTCAACCTGACCTGGCCAAGGCAAAAACGGGGTGCTCCTTTTGGGAAAAGCACTGAGGAGAGAACAGGAGCAAAACTGAAAATCCACAGGGTAACACTAGTGTTGGGGAGCCAAGGAAGAAGACTTTAGATGGCAAGTGACCCAGGGCAGGTGGCCAGGAAGGCTGCAGCTGGCCACAGCTGGGCAGAGGTGGGAGGAGTGCCCAGCTCCATCCCTGTGCCTGGCTGTGCCACTCACTGGATCAGAAGGTGAAATGTGTGTTCAAGAAGTGGCTGCTGCAACCTGCTCCTTCCTGCTGGGACTGCTGCAGTGTGCCACGACCCTTCACCAGCTCCCACAGCATCCAGGCTCAGCTCCACACCTTGCATCTGGAATTCCAAGTCATTAAGATCAATTATGCTAGAGACTGGAAGAGAGATTCAGAGCCACAGAATGAAACCTGTCCCTGAGGAGCTCACACTGATTAGGCACCCACCCAGCCCTGGCCATCCCATGGCATAAGGCTGGTGGCCACAGGGGATGACTTGCACCAGAGCAGGAAAAACTGCCCTGCCCAGGAACATACCAAGCCCTCATCTGGTGTCACCCCGTGGCTGCTCGTGCTATGTAGGAATTTTCTGAACAGGCATTTGGATTTGGTTTTCTGGGCTTCACAAAGGAGCCATTTGGGAGGGAGAGTGTCTCTCCCATGGAACAGAGGGGCTGTACACTGTTGGAAGGAGCCAGATGTAAAGCTGGGGTGAAGTACAGGGGACTGAGGAAGGGGATTTGAAATGGAAAGGATTTGCACTCAGCAGGGAGGGAATGAACCTGAGTACTGAGCAAATGAAGTCTCAGTAAAGCATTGTCCCCTTAGCAATGAGCTCTGAACGTTTTACTCCAGCTGCAGGCATGTGCTCCTCCATCCTCACAGGCAGGTCAGTTCCCTGTGACATGGGAGTGAGAAGGAATCAGGACCACTGGATCTGTGCAGCATGTTACTGCTGTAAATCTTGAGTGCTGGCAAAGGTGCATGGAAGTGCCAGGTCACCCCAGCTGGGCACAGACAGGCAGTGAGCAGGCAGGCACAGGGCAGGGCTAGCACAGTTTTAGGAGTTCACTGACACAGCAGCATGTGCACAGGTTATTTGTCCAGTGCCTCTGAGAAAGAACAGAAAGCAAGAGCTGCACAGTTGTATATTCAAAGAAGGTTCATTCAAAACCCCTGAGAATCCCCAGGCCCACTGTGCAGCAGCAGAGACTTTGTCACAGACACAGGTCCAGCATTTTCTGAAGGTGTCATGTTCCCTGGGTACACAGCATGCAGCCAAAGTCCATGTTCTGTGGGCTGTGATGGCATTACCAGACACAGAAATCCTGGACAAATGTAAAGAATCCTGACAGTGCTCACAGAAATAATCCCCAGCAGGAAAGGAGAATGTGTTTGAGAAATCCTGGATATAGAACAGCCCCTTGGACTCGACATTATTGTTTAGTCAGATTAAATCAGATGTATTTCAGCCCCAAATAAATGTTTTTCCAGGCCTGCAGCAACTGTGCTGTAAGCCTGGGTTATCTCCCCAGTGCTGCAGCTGTGAGAGGCAGCCTGAGGCCAGCAGAGAACACTCACTGCACTCACAAAATGACACTGCCTTCATTTTCTGCTTTTTGAAGGTGTCTGCCCCTTCTAGTTTCATGGTTTAAAGGAGAAGAAAATACTGCACTGTGGTTCTGGACCATGGACATTTTGGGGTCTGACTCACAGCCAAACTGCACGGGCAGAGCTGAAAGGACAGTTGGGGCATTGAGTGTTAGTCAGGTCAGAGCACTTTAAAAGCATGAATTAAATCTTTCAAAGTCCTAAGACTGGTTTAAAAATCGTGATTAAAAAAAAAAAGTCATTGTGGGCACTTACTTTCTGTAGATTTGAGAGCTCAGGTTGAACTTTGCCCACAGGTTGAAGACTTTCTTAGTAATTTGGAAAAGCAGAACCAAATACAACTTTTTTTGAATGAATGCATTATGTTCTCACAGATTCACCTGATGCCTGAAATGGGAGGCTTTAAGGAGAAAAAAAAAAGAGAACACAGAAATATTGTAATACAATTGCAACAAGTGGAAGGGGAAACAAAAAAAAACACAATTTTGGCCCATTTTTTATCCTGCAGGAGAAGAATGCCCAAAGCTGGGCTTGCAGGGGCCCAATCAGCCATGTAGTGCTGATATTTTGTCTCCAACTGAGATATTGTAATGTAATTGGAACAAGTGGATGGGGAAACAAAAAAACCCACAATTTTGGCCCATTTTCTCTTTTATCCTGCAGGAAAAGAAAGCCCAAAGCTGGGCTTGCAGGGGCCCAATCAGCCATGTAGTGCTGATATTTTGTCTCCAACTGAGAAAAGCCCAACAGAGGATGAGGAGAGAAGAAGAAAAGAAGCTAAAATATTGTAGCTACTTTCATCTTCCATTAGTAATTGCTGTGATGGGTCATGGTCACTGCAGGTGTGATCCCTCCCATGTGAGTATGAGCACCTGCAGAGGGAGATCTCAGTTGTGCCTCTCCAGCTGGGTCTGGCCTGGTCTTTACTCAACAGCTTCACTAAGGAGCCTGTCAGAGGTGAAGGCACTTTGCAGACAAGGTCATACCCCAGTGAGGTTAGGCTGAGCAATTAGTGTGAAACAAAGGAGCTGGAAAAACAGACAGACAAGTTGTTTCAGGTCTCAGAGCTGACTGGAGCCTATCACAAGAGGTTAGCTGGAATGCAGGTGGGGTTATTAGAATTTTAATGTTAATTGGATTCTTCAAATATATACCAACTTGCTGGCACCAAGCAAATAGTCTGGGATTGTTGAGCATTAGATTACATAAAGGTAGAGAATACCTATTTTAAAAAAAATATAAATAGCAAAGCTGTGTGTTCTCCTCTGGTGTCAGCTGCCCTACCCAGCTTGTGGGGCAGAAAAAGGGGTTCTGTCTCACAGCATGCCCATGGAACAGGAGCAGAGACCCAGAGGCCTCTTGGTGGAGGTGCTTGTATGTGAGATCCCTCCCAGCCACCCCTCAAGCTCCAGCCAACCTCCCCCTGGTGTGGAGATGACCAAATTCTCCAAATACAGACAGCTTAGTGCTCTTTTATATCTCACCTGTTTTTCAGGCACTCACTACATCAGGCACAATTCTTTGGAAAAACAAGTATTTTGATATTATTTGTATGTTTTCCCCCTTTCTCCATCTCTGTCCTGCTCTCTCAGTCCTCTGGTACTTCCTTTCCAGGGGACTTTTGTCTCTCTTCTTTGAGTGTGTTCCCACTCAGGTTTTCAGTCCTCTGGTACTTCCTTTCCAGGGGACTTTTGCCTCTCTTCTTTCTTTGAGTGTGTTCCCACTCAGGTTTTATCTCCACACCCTGTGTTGAAATGATCACAGAGAAACTGAGAACAGCAACAGCAGCATCCTCAGCAGGTTTAGTTACTACATGAGAGCAGCAGAGTCAGGGGGTTCATCACTTCCCACGACTCCTTCCAGCTGACTGTATGCCCAGCCTGGTATGTCTCCATCACAATTCCTTTTGCTCAGGGTGGGAGATCCACACAGGAAGAGGCAAACACAAAATACTTTGTTATCATTAAAATCGTTTCATAAACCCACCCTGCTGCACAAGCTTAGGGAAGAAGCCATTTCCTGGAAGCAGTGCCTGTGCTGCCCTTGAAGGAATGGTGCTCCAGAGATCAAGCTTTAGATGCAGACACTACAGCAGCCAGTTCCCACCCAGGGAGTAAATTTGGCAATATAATGAACGTTTCTGTTAGCATAACCCTTCAGACACACCACAGGGGTTTTACCCTTCCCACCTAAACACTCAGCTCAAATTGGGGCATTTACACCCCAAAACAACAGGACTAGGGGGAATGGGGCAAAGCTGGCAGTGGGCAGATTCAGGCTGGATGTGAGGAAGAAGTTCTTCCCCAGGAGAGTGGTGAGACCCTGGCATGGGTTGCCCAGGGAGGGGGTTGAGGCCCCATCCCTGGGGGGCTTTAAGGCCAGGCTGGAGGAGGCTCTGGGCAGCCTGATCTAGTGGGAGGTGTCCCTGCTCATGGCAGAGGGGTTGGAACTGGGGGATCCTTGTGGTCCCTTCCAACCCTGACAGATTCTGATCTGTTTTAGCAGAGGACTTTAGAGCCCTAATGGCTCAACGGTTGGACTTGATGATCTTGGAGGTCCCTTCCAACCTAAATGATTCTATGATTCTAAGGTGCTGGTTTTGTTGTCCCTAACCAGGGATTTTTACCTGCTGTGTGAAATCAAATCCACACAGAGTGGAAGGACTTGCTTCTGTTCCAGTTCTGCTCAAAGAGCTGCCAGGGGATAGTTCACACAACGAGCAGGCCTTTGAGACACCAGCTGGGTCTTACACACACAACAGTCACAACAAAGTCCCAGCAGAGCAAACGCTTGGTGGGTCGTTTTGTCACTCCTCACCTTGCCCAGGAAGACAGGAATTCAGCACTCCCTTATCTCGAGGCTCCTGGTATCTTTTAGGACCATCTGGGCTTAGCGGTGGTGCCACCTCCCACTCCCACCCCTGGCTGTGGGATCTGGAGCCTCCTGGTGATGCGTGGGGCCTGTGGGGGCCGGGGCGCTGGCACTGTGACTGACAATGGGAAGGGACCAGTGGCAGCCCTTAGTTCTCCCTTCCTTTCACAGGGCCACGCCTCCTTTGAACCTTAACGTCCTATTTTTAGGCCTTATCTTGCGAAACGTCCCTTTGCATCCCCAGCAGCTTCAGCGGGACC
>NW_008599647.1:0-16745 GCF_000691845.1 Merops nubicus
TAAAGGATTCTATGATTCTATAATATATTTAATTGTATTACCCTCTCTAAGTCTCCCGCCAGTTTCAGATGTGAAGAAGGAACTGATGGGAAAGCTTCTATGAGTTATAGCAGAGACACAAGTGTGACAATGGTGTGTGCACACTATAAAGTCTGTGAAGTATCCTTCAAATCTTGCTTTCAACACATTTTTGTGTCTCTGAAATTTCAGGCATGCAATTCACTCATTCCTATAAGAGCTGACCAGCTTTTGGAGAAATTTATCTGGTTAGACTCAGAAGGGTACAGATACTATGGAAGTTACAGGACTTAAAGACAGATACTGTGAACAGAGATATGAAGTGAAAGGGCAGTTGCATTCTGGAGAATGGATGGAGAACTGGAGAAACACACTGGGAGGAATTTCAGGCTATGTCTGTCTCTTTGTGGAGTCCAAGTGAGCCATGGGAAGACAGCTTTCCAGGGATGAAATAATCTGTTTATACTGTTCGTGGTGCACTACTAAAACTTGCATTAGCTGGAACCTTTTGATACAGGTGGCTTCATTCTTACATAAGAGCTCCCAGACTTGAGTCTTTAAGTGATGAATTTATGGGGCCAAAGTGGCTAAGTCAAAGAATGTTATGATGAGAAATAATGTTCTGGCCAGGAGAAACTTTAAAAACATCTTTTCATTACTTGCTATTGGGTTTGATTCAGAACAGGCAAACAATTCTGGTCATTCAGTCTGAGTTAGATGATTGATCTTTCTGGTCAATGACAATTCATGGAAAAAAGCAGGTGCCTTTAAAGTTGAAGGGCCCAGATCCAATGAAGGCTTCCTTAATGTTGTGTCTTTTGCAGAGTTCCTGGGAAGCAGCTAGTGAAAACTGTTAGGTCTAGAACTGAGATGTAATAAACATTTGTTCTCTCACCTTCCAGAACACCTACTCTTTTTCTCAGAGACCACAGAAGAGCTAGTGCAAATATAAGGAGTTATAACAATGCTTGGGAAAGAGAAGATCTGGATTTTTCCTCCCAAAGTGGTTTTAACATGATGTCCTATCTTCTAAAACCTACTCTAAACAAAAGATTAAAGCACGCTCTGTGATATCTCATCTTTCTTACTGAACCTGGGACATTATACAGAGGAGATTATAAAATTCAGGTGACATCCTTCCCCACACCCTGTTTAAACCTCTGTCTCTACTGATGTGATGAAGGAATCCTAGCCTCTGTCCCAGTTCCTAAAGCTGTTTATTTGTCTTACTAGTGGCTGTTAAACAGAAAATGTTCAAGGAGACTGTAAGAGAAGAGGCCATAATCTAGATTCTTTCTCTCTCTCTCCATCTTGGCTAAAGAACACTTTCCTTCAATGACCTTCAAAGTTCTGTTTTAGAAGAAGATTTGAGAGATCACAGCTTTCATAGCTTCTGGGTGCCACAGCTATAATTTCAGTAAAAACATTACAGAAACTGTTGACTTCAAAAAGAATATACTTTATTCCCCTTCATATTAATAATAATGATGCTAATCATGATGTTAAAAAATATGTTCATTCAGAAGCCTGACCTATCCTTTTTTGGTTTTGCATGACAGTAGTTTGGCTTGCTTTGTTACGTAAGAAATGAAGTACAAAATTTGAATTCCTTTCAGGAACTCAATCTGTATTATAACATTGCATTAGGAAGATATTAAGGCTCTTAAGGATCCACATGCAGACATAAGCCACTTTTTTTTCCTGAGTTTTGGCATGATCTTCCTATACTTTAGACACTGAATAGATCTCTAGAGAAGTGACTTTCTATATTGTGACTCAACAGTGCAGTCTTTCTGTAATTTTACAGCTGAAAAACAAACTAAGAAATCAGCTGTTTTGATTCTACGTCTGAATATAAGTTGACAGTCTGCCATAAATGGATAGAAATAGGTAGAATGTCTCAAGTTCTCTAATTCAAGATACTTTGTTTGAAATTGATGACTGTAACATTTAAAATACAGTGAACCTTTATAGTAGCAAAAAAAATAACTATCAAGCATAACTACGTTATTAACATTTCTAGCTGCAGTAAACAGCTTTAGGAAAAAAAAAAAAAAAGTTTTGCCTGAAGAAATCACCAAGCCCTTATTGACCATAGGATTTTTTAGGATAGTTAAAAATTCTGTCTTGGCTAAGTACAACATCAAATGAACAGGTAGTCATGAAACTAGTTATAAATATTATGAGGATAGGCAGCTTCAGAAGAAATAGAGAAATGTGTCTTTAAGGGGCTTTGTTAATAACTACAACCATACAAACAATCACACTTTATTTCCCTAATCAAGTCCTTACTATTCAGATTCCCAGTAGTTTTCCTGGAATCCAGTAATCCCATAAATATGTTAATTAGAAAACTATTGCCTTTTTTTTTTACACTTCTCAGTTCTCAGTTAATACAGATCCTGCTTTTAAGACAAACAAACCTTTAGTTGTGATGTGTGTGTGTCTTACATAACAGAGTTGCTTGGCATATTTTCTTTCCAAATAAATGTGCATATTAAATATGTATTAGGAATCAACACAGATCTTCATTTTATTCAAGTCAGTGGACAGGAATCTTGTAGAAGGATCGGCATCCTTTACTTCCTGACTCCTCCATCTTGAGTAGTGAGATTCAATGTTCAAGTTATATTTTTCCAAGGAGAAAAGTCTCAGTACTTTTGAAATACTAAAATGTCTGATGCATCTGATCAGTCCTGTGTTGCCTTTGTTCCTGTCCAGTTTTGTTTAGCTAGACACTTGAGACAATCTTTAAGTCCTCAGCAGGTACAAATGAGGTGACTCAGCTAGGTTAATTATCCAAATAAACACAGATCCATGGTGCTCTGCATATGTTTTCACATATCTCCTTTGTTTTGTACACGTGTGTGAGGTCCCCATTCTGATGTACTGGGATAGACTGCCCAGTACATTTCTCTGCTCTGAGGCTCCCTGTATAGACCTAAAAAGATACAAACATTTGCAGACAACATCTCGATATAAATTTAAAGACAAAGCAATGATGCATCAGAACTTACAAATGTCCACTCCTGGCTGGTGAGTACAGAACATGGAGTGACTAGTTTGGATTTAATGAGCTGAATTTTAGATGCCTATGTTAGATGAGATGAATATTATTTATCTGGGAAAATGTAAGGAAGTCAGGTAAGCTACCTCTACAACCAACAGAGAGCTCATAGCAGCCTGGAATGAAAGAATAAATGCTTCCTTTGCAAATTCTGTTCTGCTATGACGAGGTGGCTATCAGCATGGGAGTTTGGAGAGCACAGAATAAGTGTTGACATCAAAATCTTTTCTATATTTCTTATACTTGAAATGCATTTCTTCACTATACATAGTACTTACACTCTTACATTAAAAATACTTACAAAATTGCTTTATTACACACATAAAAACAACCTTTAATTCCTCAGAGAGAGTCTTAGGAATATTTCACATTTGTGTTACTGCTTCAGGAAGCCAGAGACTCCTTAGAACCAGAAGGAAACTCTGAATACAAATAATTGTATGTGAAATAAGATTGCAATATCTCCCTAACAGAGATGCTGTGGCTCCCAATGGAATATGTGACCTTGTTTGAAAGTAAAATGAACAAGTAAACTTCAACCATTGGACAAAATATGAGAAATTCCAGTTCACTGGTACTGTTCTGGCACTGCTGGGGAACAGGAAAAACAGCAGAATCATATAGGAGTTGTAGAGGATTTGGCCATCTTAAGATAGTCACTCAACACTTCTGTTCTTGTTTTACACTGCCCATTGTGTCTAGATGGAAGATGAATAGCAGAACATTTCATTAATTAAGTCTTGAGACCTAAGAGAACTGACAGTCACTCAACTCTGCTACAGCCTTTTCTATAGCTGGTTAAGACAGGGAAAAGTCACTAAAGTCTGGATTCCTCCCATTACATTTAGACGCTTTGGTTATGAGCCTGAATTGAAAAGTTTAGCATCCTCTTCCTAAAGGAAGATTAGATTGTCAGTGGAGTAAAGGGCACTTCTACAGGGGCAGTGAAATTTAGATGGGCTAAGCCACTGACTATTTGTTGGATTATAAGATTTCCATCTATCTCACAGCAGACATATGCCCCAAGGAAGGTGTGATAAGTTTGGGCTTACAGTGAGCAGCACAAAGAGTTTCTAATTTCAACTGGGTCACCAGTCAACAAAGAGAAGTTTTCTGAGATTTCTTTCTATCACATTTACTAAACTTTGTTCACCACACACAGAGACACTTTTATTTGACCTTACACTGGAGGCCAACATGTCTCTGAATATTTTGGCCTGTTGAACAGCTAACATCTGTAGTCTTCAGGGCCTTGCATAACCTCAAAGACCACGGATGTTTTTAGCTGGATAGAACTCAAAATTTTCTTTTTCCAGTTTTTTAAGGTTTTCTGCCAAACATCTACTTTGTTTATGCACCAGTATCATCAGTGAGACTGGCATGGCCCTGGGAACGCGTTACTTAACTAACACAGGAGTTTTAGGAGAGGAGATATATCTTATATACTTCTGCAAAGTCCAGCAATTTAGAAACTGATTGTATTTCTGTTTACACAGTTTCGAGCTGGGAACAGTTCCACTAAAGTCAAGAGTTATACAGGATACAAGAGGTGTTAAGTGAGATCAGATATGGGCTCTTTACTTCCTCTGGCCTTTCATAGTCCCATTATACCTTTAACATACAGATTTAGGGTTAAAGCCATGAGGGTTCTGTTAGAAATGTCATCCTGTCAAAATCACATCTGGCAGAATGTTTTTGAAATCTGCTGGGGTTAAAAGCACTCCTAAAGTTTGCTATTAATTAGACAAGACTATTTTTAATTACTTAAAAAAAACAAACAAACAAAAAAAACAAAAAAAAAAACAAACAAAAAAACCCAGACAAACAAAAACCCCAAAAAAACAAAACAACCAAAACCAAACCTCTCAGTCTGTTCACTTTGAGAATCTGTGAGTAGTCCAGATAGAATGAGTTTAAGTGTTTAATAGTATAATCACTTTTCTTCCTTTTATTCTGCACATCATCTGGTAACTGGGAAGATTAATACCTTTAAAACAGGTCTTGATAGGAAAAAAAAAAAAAAAAAACAACTTGGATTTTTCTGGTTTTAAAGTCTAAACTTCAAACTGCTTGTGTTCTACTGGCAACCTGATTTTAGATGAGAAAATAGAAGAACATGGGACGATACAGTCATCTAGACCTACTAAAAAACAATGAGAAGACTAGCACTAGTTTTCAGAGTAATTGGTGAGATCTGCACAATAAAAGGTTCCTTTGAGGACTAGAATTTAAACAAGGGGCTTTACCACACTGTTATCTTTCTTATACATACTGGCTCACTGAATTTGATAGATATACTTCAAGGACAATACATTCTGGCTTAGAGCTACTCCTGAAACCTCAGCACTGTATCACAGGAGGACCACAACATGAACTGTCCATGAATAAGGTATGTTCTGTCTCTGTTTTGTCTGCTTCTTTATATGGTCTACTTACAATTTGTGTGCCAGCACATATTATAAAAGAAAAACTTCTGCACTGGAATTTCTGCAGTGTGCTAACCCTTTAACTCTCAACCATTTTGTGTATCTGACTGTAGCTATAACTTTTTGTTTGCTGTTTTTTTTTTCTTTTTAGTTAGCCTTTAGTCTACAAGTCTCAGAGTCCTGAAGTTATGCTAGCTATTTAAAAAAGCATACTCTTACCCAGGTAACGACTTACACCCATTCGGTTATTTTGGCTGTAGTAGAAGTGAATTTTAAAACCATAGTATTTAGCTGGAAAGAGGACAAGTTACAGCTGATATCCCAAACAAAAAACAAACAAACAAACAAACAAACAAACAAAAACAAAAACAAAACAAAACAAAACAAAACAAAACAAAACAAAACAAAAAGCCAGAAGTTTAGAATAATCTCCAACCCCTTGGTCCCTCTGTACAGAAATCATAGTAACCCTTCAGGTCCTGAACTTACTCTCTCCTCTTTCAGAACATCTGGACAGTAGGAGGCAGATGAAAAGGCCAATTATCAACTTTTAATCTCTGTGTAGAACATGTCAAAAAGTGAGAGCTTATCCCAACCTCACACGTTATCCCTCCATTCTCAGTGTTCTTGGCTTTTGGAGGAGATGAACTTGCAGTAAATCCAAGAAAATGAGAAGCTAAAGCTATATCTAAAGTTTTTATTTAAATATTTAAGAAAAGTCAGCAAACAATCTATATCAGGAAAAAAATAACACCCCTTGAATATGCTCTAACATATACTGATATTTTCAATTAAATATATATCTAATGCATATTTAATTCAAAAAGTAAATCAACATTATGCAACAGAATTCATTACATTAATCAAGCTGTACCTCATATGAATTTGCATTCTTGAATCAGAATTAAAATAAACAGCAAAAACTTTTAAATCTCTTTGAGAAGTAAATGCAAGTTGTTCAGTGGCAGTCCACCATCCTCAAAACTGTAGTTTAGCATTTAAGCTAGCCCTTTAAATGCCCTGAATGACAGGACTGTAACCAAATGCACTGTTATTATTCTCTACAGTCCTGTATTCTCTAATGTGATCTGAACAAGTCAAATAATGACTGATGGATATCTCCAATCTATTCCAAATGACAAATAATTCTGTCCTTTAAAAATTGAAACATATGAGATACTGTATGATAAAATATTCTATGTTCAACTTTTTATATGAGGATATAGGTGGTGGATGTATGGGGATCTACCAGAAGTGTAACTGAATTGTCCCTGTCATTCTATTGTCTCCATATAACTTCTTAACCAGTGATAGTAAATAACACACAAGTTCTTCCAAAATCATAACCATCACCATGATGATGTTCTCATTACTGGAAAAGAATGTGACTGTATCTTTTCAAACTTCCAGGTGCTATGTATCTTGTGTGTTTCT
This sequence comes from Merops nubicus, assembly GCF_000691845.1. Taxonomy (NCBI): domain Eukaryota; kingdom Metazoa; phylum Chordata; class Aves; order Coraciiformes; family Meropidae; genus Merops; species Merops nubicus. The sequence goes on from NW_008599647.1 coordinate 6,946, forward strand.
TACAGATATCCTGTGATCAAAAAATTTCTTTTAAGGAAAAGAACACCACTTGCAACATACAGCATCAACTAGCTAGTCATCAACTAGCTCTCATCTACGCTACTTAGGGAAAGACTATCCTAAAGCAAGACACCACATAGCACAGCACCTGACTGTAAGTTCCCTGTTGTGGACTTGTGGCCCCTAGATAGTAATATGGCTTTCTGCAGTATTTTCCAGTTTAGTGCACCTCAAATAACATGAAGGTGATACTGCAGAGCACGTTTTTATAGCATGAAACTGAAAGTATGTATTACATGTCTGGATGTTAGACAGTGCAAAGCCTGTTGGGACACCATTAGGGGGCTACGTACAGAGGGAGACAAACTATCTCCTTTGATAGAATTGGAGTTCTGCTCTTTTACTTGTTTGTGCAGGCTTGTGATGCTAAACCACAAGAGTACCTCTATTGCATCTCCTCAGCTGTGGCAGATATTTTATTCAACAGTTTAGACTGAGCTGCATATTATTTACTGAAGTATTTAGACACTTCAAAAAGGTTTTTATTTATGATGTCACAGGACAAGGTCTTTTCAGGTTGGATTAGAAAGAAAACACTGGGCACAGAGTGAAAGACAGTGCAGTACTTTTCCACTCTGAAACAGATTTATTTTTTTTTTCTTTCCAGAAAATACACAGAGTATCTGATTGTCATGAGGAGACTTTTGGACGTGATAATAAATTTATAGTGTATGTCTGTGAAATTATGAGGAAGGCTTTGGAAGATTTATATCAAGTCTGCTTATAATTATGGTACATGGTTGAGTTCATTGTATTTACTCCAACTGTTACTTAGGTCATCAGAAGTGTTGTTTAATACCTTCCTGAATGTGTGATGAAAATGTTTCTGTGTCACTCACTGTAACAGTAATATCAACATTGAAGAATAATTCCTGGCAAAACTTTTAATAAAAGGAGAAATGATTGATACATGTTTTAAATGTCTGTACTTGTGATCCTAGATTTATGGTGGAAGAATGTAAAACTTGAAATGTCCTTTGTTTGTCTAACTACTTAAAAATAAAGTTTTCCAAACACATTTTATTTCCAAGCAGGGAATTTTTTCCCCTCCTTCCAGAGTAAATTTGATTTTCTGTTATTTTGCTTGGACGTTTCATTAAGACTGAGCCACCAATAAGTTCCTGTTACACTGGGGAGGACAAACACAACCTTTGGAAGGACGGTGTTGCAGGTTGTTTATAGAAATATATTTTTCATAATCTTAGTAGAAATTATTTAGTACCTCCCTCAAAGAAAGTAGGGAGCTAAAACAACCTTTCCATGTGAATCGGTAACTACACTCCTTGATTATGCCATGGTGTTTTCCCTTCATAAAGGCAATTTGAAGTAGGAGTTTACCTACATCAAAGACGGTAGACAGTTGATGAGAAATCAGGTTACTATGTTACGTCTGGATGACTTCTGATAGGGCCTGATCAAAGGGCCAAAAGCTATCAGCTCAGACAGGCACCTCTTTTCCTTTTGTTTGAGTCCGGAAATGAGAGAGCTGATAGTTGCCTCTTGGTCCTAATCTGCACCACTCTGCCTGACAGGAGATGAAAGGTGCACCAATTACTGCTGGTAATAGCTGACTACTAGAAGCATTCATTACTGTGGTCATCATTACAAATTACATTATATTCTTTACCTCTAAGTTAGGGAAATATTTAAGTACAGCAAAATTTCTGTTAGTATTACTTCTTAGCCTTTTTGTGCACCAAGAAAAGCCTAAAGTAGAACTGCTTTCAAAAAAAGAAAAAAAAGATGCAGCAAGATATAATCTTATGAGAGAGTCCAAGAACTCACATAACGCTAACAGCTGGAAATTTGTTTTAGTACATACTATGAAGAATAATTATATTTATGTAAAACTGTTATCCATCTCCTGCTTCAAAAACTCCCTATGGCTATTGAAAATGTGAGTATATGTCTCCCAAGTACAAATCTGCATGCATGAAGACAACATGAAAATGGAAAGATAATCTATTGGTAACCATGAATTATAAGCCTATAATTATATCAACGTGTTCTGGAGGCAGGAAATCACAACCTTTTTTTTTCCCTACCATTTTAACATAAGACACAAACCTTTTAATAGAAACAAGAGTGCAGTAATGTATAATAAGAAATGGGAAAAAAAAAAAAAAAAAGTTAAGAGAAATATTGGTATGTATTGTTTAAGGCAACTGTCTAGCAAAGTCTTCAAGTGTACTAAGGGGATCTGTCAGCCATCACATTCACAACCAGATTGCACAGCAAATGAATAATGGATATTTTACTCCTAATATATCAAGAAGAGAAAAGAGAGAAAAGTTGGGAGATGGACAGGGAGGAGGAAAATAGATTAGTATTTCTGCAGGTGTAAAAGTAATAGCAAAAGATGCATGAAACAGTTTTGAAATGTTTCATTTAACAGAGATATATGATACATTCAATGATTAAATATTATTTTCTTTCAAACAGGGTTCAAAGGCAAGTTCTGACCTCAGAACTCAATCATATGGATATGTATGTGTATATGCTTATGCTTATTTGTTACTATGGTGTACTTTTCATGCAACCATACTGCTAAGGCATTCTGAAAATAATGTTGGTGCAGAATGCCACAGAGTCCACCAGAGAAGCTGGTGTATGTTGAAGAAGACTTGTATGTTTTCAGGGAGAAACTTATTTTACTAGTGAATTCAATCCCTAAATTGGTTCTTATTCCCATAAGAACTCATGTTACTACCTTCAGTAGCAGTACTTGTTCTTGAGTTCTTTACCCTAAGCACACAAAGGCTTTGTAGTAGTTTTCTTCTTAAAGATACCATGTTATATTCATTTCCAGAACTAGAAAAGTCTGACATTTTGAAAAGTGTAAATTAAAATTTAGAGGAAACATATCTTGTGAATTTGTTTATGAGGAATAGATGGCCCACTTTAGTGAAGAACTGACTATGAAATCAATTTTGCTTGTAATATTTCTAGGACTATTAAAAGAAATATTATAAAGGAATTTGAAATTGTTTGCTATGTACACAGCTGGCATGAATGAAATAATGGAAGATGTCCACATAAGCAGCTTTGTCAACTCCTGGACACAGACACACAGAGCTTCATTTATTTCATTAGGGTTACGAGAGAGGAATCCTGAATACAAAAGAGCTCCTGAGTTTATCAGGATTCCTGAATTCATGAGGACTCATCAATATAGACTGTCTCTTGGTCAAGTATCTGATTCTAGGCTTGGTTCATGAATGAGGAAATTTACCTCCATCATTCACCACTGGAGAGAAAGCAGTAGTAGGATCTTGAACAATACGGTGAAATTCCATACAAAAGGGAACAAATAAGGCATTATAACAGTGGTAGAATCTGTAAAACCATTAAAACGCACCATTTATGTCGTGAAGAATCGTATCTTAGGTGTGTCTTCTTCAACGCAATTATGTCACAAAGTATTTTAAAACCACATGTTGCAGTGTTATTTATAGGACTTACAATACCAGATGGAACCTATAGTCCAGGAAAAAAAAAAAAAAAAAAAAAAATCAAGAAAGGTCGTTATGGTAGGACATGCTCCCAGGAAAAGCCTTTGCCTTATGTCTAATAGGTAGAAATTGGTTTTGACTACCTGAGAGTCTTTTCACAAAGTCTGGTGTTTAGTATTGATTTAGTTTTATTATACTTGCTTTCTGGTTTGGGTCCAGAGGTCTGTGAGTCCTTATTTCCATCAATAGGTGTGATGTGACTTCTCACAGAGGAAAAGGTTTGGGCTCCTGAACTGATTTAAAGATTTTGTGGGCTTTGTGAGACTTACTAGAGGATAACTGAAGTTCAGAGACCGTCATCAGTCTTCTTTTTTATTGTTAATGCCTGTTTACTTCTCTAAAAGGGTATTGCACATTTATTTTATTTATTTATTTATTGTAAATTATAAAAAGAGAAAGGGATTTTTTGGTCTGACTTTCTTTTTTGGATTATACCTTTGCTAAATATGCTTATCTATATTTAAAATAAGAAACTTGTTTTGAAAGGAAAGGAAAAGAGAAAAAAAAAGATCCTAGATTCTAGTAGATGCTCCTTCAGTCTCTTTAAATTAATAGTTAATACATTACACTGATTTTATAGCTGTTTATAGCTGCCACATGTTTTTTCTATCAAGAATTTTGCAGTATTTTTAGTCATTTCAGAGAACTACTACAGTAGGAAATGCCTTTTTGATTTACTCATTGAAATCAATAAGAGCCACGGTGTATTCCTCAGTGGTGTAAAATCAATACTCTAATTACAGCAGCGTCAAGGGTACATAGCAGATTAAAAAAGAAACCTTGACTTCAGGGCTGTAGCAGTTGCAAAACCAGTTATGAAGCATGCATGACAGATAAATGACTTTTGACAGGATCCCTATTTAATTTTGATTCTGTATTCAGTGTAGTAGCAATTTGCTTAATGGAGCAGTGATCAGCGAGAGGGACTCTGAAGTTATACTGCAATACACATAATAAAAGCTCAATAATTATTATGCAGGTTTAGGTTAGTAAAAAGCACTGAAGTTGTCCTATTTTGGTGAAGTACAAAACTACCAGATTACTCCACTAAATCAGCATTGGAAAACACTCATTTTTTTTCCTGGTTTTTGTTTATTTACACAATATCTTTGACATACTATGTTTTTAGTGAAATAATTTGGTGTTACATAAGATACAGTATTTCTAATACTTATAACTTTTTCTGAGTAACTACTGTTTATATTTACATTTGTGGTGACACTACAAAATTTAATTATTTTAAAATATTATCTAGCCAGCTTCATTTTAAGTTTTAGCTGAAATGCTAATTTCACAGTAATAAATTGTATTTCTGACCACAGTCATCATGTGGTTATCACACACACTAAGTGTGTCTGGCATTCTTCTTCTTGTTGTGACTTTTGAAAAAGCTTTCTGTATATGCCTTAGTCTGAAAATAGCAAAATTTCCTTTTACTGAATTTATAGTGCCTACCTAACTACATAAGCAGTTAATGGTAGTTTTTACATGTAGAGAATAGGATTTCAGAAGCTACATGCACAGTGTACAGTCATCTTGATTTTTTATCTGTAATTGGGCCATCTGTTTACCCTTTGTTAAATTTCAGCACTCCACTCATATTTCCTTATAGTTGAAGGGATCTCAGATAAATGGTTTACAGATGTTATCCATGAAAGCTTTCACTCATCCTGGAGCATTTTTAATGTCCATCATGAGTATCAATTAGTATATTTGGACTTGATGATCTTAAAGGACCTTTCCAATCCACATGATTCTGTGTGTTTCTATGTTTGTGTCCTGCTGCCAAACAGCTTCTATAAACAATGTCTATCAGTTATTATTGTACTGAACTTTTATTTTCCTAATTTTTGATTCTCACAAGTTATCCCATTTCAGGTTATATATGACACACACAGAGAAAAACAAACATGCATCATATATGGATATTGTGTACACATATATATATATATCTATGGATGGATGCATAGACGGATACACTTACTTAAGTAGTACCTAAGAGAAGAAAAATCAGGACTTCAAGTCAGGTTCATTCAGGTTTAAATGTCCTTAATTTTAGGAATACTTCAGTAGCTTCCTTGAAGACTTTAACAGCCTCAAAACAGAACTCAGTGAGATTCTCAGTTCCAAAATGAACTGGCTTCCTCATCAGTCTTATAATGTTTACTGTTGTAACATCAATGAAGCCAGGAAAAGGGTTGGAGAGAGGTTTGTGATGGAGAGAAATCACCTGTCAGCTGAGGGTTACTTGCTGTCACCCTCTCTGCTGTTATCTTTGTGGTCCTGCTTGGGCTGGGGGTTGGACTAAATGATCTTTTGAGGTCCCTCCCAACACAACGTTCTGCGATTCTGTGATCCTTTATTAGCAAATTTGGCAAAACTTAGAAAGGAACAGAGGTTACTGAGCAGGCAATGGGGTCACTACAATTTGCTGAGAATCTGTTGTGTGTTTGACAATGGCATAGATCCACAGCAAATCCCTCCTGAATCATTTTCTCATTAGAGGGTATAGACGCAAAGAACTCTTTTTGTCTTATATTAAGATATTTCTTATTGGATCACTGTTGAGATTTGTCATGCAGGAGAACCAGTGTTCACTCAGTATATTTTCAGGACATTCACAAACACATATTTTGTTTGTGAAGTTTTTTAACAGAATTGACAGGGGGAAAATAGATAAAGACCACCTCAAAACCTTCATTGATGGTCAGTTGCAATTGCATCATCAACTTACACAGATGATCCTAGGACTCGTGAGAAACTATTCTAATAAAGAATCCTGAACTTGAGTAATTCTGTCACATAAAGGTCATGATAGATTGACTAATTCTGTGACAATTTATTCCCTTATGAATAAAAGATAAACTAAGGGATTAAAACCTACAAATAAGCATAAAGTAATGGTGACATATGTAATCTCTGCAATAACAATGTCTACAGTCCAGCATGATACTATCAGAGAATCCCAGAATCATGAAGTAACTACAGTTGGAAAGGACCTCTAGGATCGTCAAGTCCAACCTTCATCCCAACATTTCCCTAACCACTAGACTAGAGTCTAGATGTAGCACTAGCCTCAAGTGCTACATCTACTTGTTTTTTGAACACCTCCAGGAATGATGACTCCACCACCTCCCTGGGCAGCCCGTTCCAGTGTCTAACCACTCTCTCAGTGAAGAAATTCTTCCTAATATCCAATAGAAACCTTCCCTGGTATAACTTGAGGTTATTTCCTCTCATTTTATCATCAGTAATTTGGGAGAAGAGACCAACACCAGCCTCAGTACAATCTCCTTTAGGTAATATCATGCTACACTCTGAAGTGTATCTGAAGTACAGTGAGACACTTTCTTTGTCTATACAGTTTTATTTCTTGAGCCATTTAGTGATTGATTCTGTTGTTTGTGCTGACTGATTGAGATTTTGACTTATGTAGACACTTTCAAACTACTCAAACATCCAGTCTCGGTGTCTCAGTTTTTTTTTCCCTTTTAAAAACGCGGTGCCTACTCTGTCATGTTCAACTCAGACTATCCAAGTGATCCACCCAGACCTCATATGCTCAATAGGTAGACAATTCCACAAGGAATCGGAGTGACTTGGGAAAGCTATATGAGGGAAAGGCCCCTCTGTGTAGGGAAGAATGAGTGCTAGCATGGTAAGATAGTATAAAAAGTGGAAGATATAGGTTCAAAATATTTAACTTTTCTCTTAGGACCTTCACATGGGAGATTAAAGAGCTCCTGTTCAAATGTTACCTTTCTGGGACTCTTCTGTTTATTTCATCAAATAGCTGCTGAATAAAATCAGAATCAATTGCAGGTGTTCCCCTTTTTGGGTCAGTTCTCAAAACATGTATAAGGACATATATATCAATTTTAGTGGCTGTCAGGGGGAGGATGATGCATGAAAATAGGCAGCCTGAATTTTTTTTTAAGTCTATGTACCATGTCATGCTGTAGTGAGTGCCAGAATTGTGTCATTACTCACCTGAGTTTCAAACTGGGAAAGTGCTGATGCTGATCTAATGTGTCCCCTACTCTGGGCCATGCAGTGGCCAACCTCTTATGATAGGATCTTCTTCACTGTGTGCAGGGTGCCACAACTAGGAGATGTTTTGAAGCTGCCCCTAAAATGTGCTCAAGCCCTTCTTGCCATTCACATCTGAATTGATCACCAGCTTCTTCTCTGCAGCAGCAGAACTGATCAGAGCCCTCATCCTACCTTTGGTTCACTCAAGGTGCACTGTCTGCTGTCACCTGAAGGTGTTTTTTTCTCCATTGGCTAGGTAAACCTACCTCACAAAATAAATAACCTCACAAATAAAGATGTCCCTGTCGTTTGACTTAACAATATGATGATGCTACTAATTCCAGCTAAGATCTTAGTTTAGGTGAAGATGTGACAGCAGTGGGTGTAGCTGGTGCTAGCAAAAGCCTAGAGCCAAACCTCAGCATAATGTGCACTGTAAGCATAGACTTGGACATTTAAGGTTCAAATTTCAGTGAGCTAAACTACCTTTTCTGTCCAAGTTGCTCTTCTTTAACACTTTGACTAACATTTTGACTATATAGACTGAATATTTTCAGTATTGCTTGAAAAACATTGCTGAAAAGCATTGTATAGAGGAGTAAGAAGAAAAAAAAAATAATTATTTGTTGTTATTATTGTAAAGTAGAATCCAGAATACGTGACTATGTGACTGTAGCCTCCTTTAGTTTATTCAGAAAGAGAAGTAACTGGGTGGGTGGCAAGTATAAAAACAACTTAGGAAATCGAATTAGGGGTAAAAAACATTTTAAAAGAATCTTTATGAAATTTTAAGTCATGAGAATGAAGCTTGTTTGGATAACACTGGCGTGAGTGATTAATACCTGTAAACTCTTGTTTGTTGCTTGTACCTCTGTTCTAGGATTATGTTAATCCTTTCCTGGTCTTCACCACCACTCCTTTCACTTCTTCCTGCAGTAATTGAGATCATTCTTCTTTGTCCCGATTTCATATTTCTACCAAAACTTTATGTGGCCTGTAATGTGACTGCACAGGTAGTTCCTTGCCTGTCTCTGCTCCTAAAACATAAGATTAAATTGTACGAACCTGATTTTAAGTATCTGAACTTTTATCAGACCCTTTTGGAATTCACAAAGTGCTTTAATGTGCAAGTTTAATAGGAAGGAGATGTTTTGAAACAGGAAATATTGAAAAATATCCATGGTAGTTAAATTACAGATTTGAATTTATGAATGCATCAGAAATTTAATTATTTTAGTGTTTTGTGGTGTAAAAGTGCTGCAATAACTTCACACAATAAAATAACCAACTTCCAGAGATAGTAAGTGTTGTGTAGTCTTAGTCTGTCAAAAGTTTGGGCTGTGGATATAGAATTTTGACAAAGAACTTATGACTAAGAATTAGTGATAATTAATTGTCAGTGAATGGCAAGAGATTAAGGCAAATGCCATTGCATCTTCTCTCAAGATGGTTCGAAGAAATATAGCTATTTTGTGGCTTTTAAGCTGACACCAAGTGTAAAAGGGAGTAGGAGAAAATGATCCTGTCTGGTCAGCCCTCACCACACTTCAAAGTGCTTAGTAAAACCAAAGACTTTTGTTCTGCATGTCTGAATAGAGACTTCTGTGGTGTTGCTCTGAAGATCTGTGCAGTCTTGAGTTTGAGACTATGTTTCTGCATTATCACTTTAGAAAATCACCAGCACTGAAAGTTCAGCTTAATTAAAAATATTTGATTAATCAGAACAAATGTATCTCATCTATTCTTTACCCACCAAAGAGAAAGAGAAAAGGCAAATCTATCACTGGCAGATAGTCTTCTGTCACTTAATATCACACCTTTCTAGGAGAGACAGTATAGGGATTACACAGGTAAAACTCAGTAAACGTATTAGCTAACTTTTGACAGAAGTAAAAAAATGTCACAATTTTCATTATATGCAGTCTCTGTAACAGGATGATGCTCAGAAGTATGCAAATGTTGCTGTGATACCTAACATCTCCGAGTCAGGTCTGAGAGATATTGTCCTATAGTAATTATTTCCTGTGGTAAGCATCCAGTCAATGTTGCATGCCTGTCGAGGAACAGTACAGAATTTTTGGAAACCAAATGTACTGGTTCTGGCTAGGATAGAGTTAATTTCCTTCACAGTATTTAGTATGGGGCTATGTTTTGGATATGTACTGAAAACAGTGTTGATAATTCAGGGATGTTTTA
>NW_008599647.1:16776-36811 GCF_000691845.1 Merops nubicus
CTGAGCAGCACTCACACAGAGTCAAGGCCATTTTGGTTTTCACACTATCCCACCAGCAAGTAGGCTGGAGGTGCAGAAGAAATTGGGAGAGGACAGGGCTGGGACAGCTGACTCCAACTAGCCAAAGGGGTAGTCTATGATGTCATGCTCAGCAATAATACTAGTGGGGAGGCTGGCAGGGGGGTCACTTTGTGACTGGCTGGGCATTAGTTGGTTGCTTGGTGAGGAATTGTAATTACCATCACTTGTTTTTCTTGGGGTTTATTTCTCTCTTTGTTATTTTCCTTTTCATTACAATTCATCATTATTATTTTATTTGATTTAAGCTATTGAACTGTTTTCATCTCAGCTCATGAGTTTTTTTCATTTTTACTGTTCTGATTCTCTCCTCCCATCCCACCACAGGGGAGTGAGTAAACTCACACGGGGGTGTGTGGGGCTCAGTTGCTTGCTGGGGTTAAACCATGACATCAAACATGCTAGAGCATGCCAGCACAAATAAATTCTTCCCACCTTAGCTATTCTATCCTTCATTCTTTCTTAGCATTTTCTTTTATTTTCAATTATTCTTGCTCATGAACTCAAAAAGATTCTCTTTCTTTGGGAAATATACACAGAGAAAGCACTGACTAAAATCACCTAAAGCTTGTCAGTGAATCCCACATTCTGTTTGTCTTGCTAAAGCCCTGAGATCAAAACCAGACATCTTCCATAGATACATCATTTCAGTAGCATTTTTGTCGCATAGATGTATGTGTATATACCAACAGCTTTTATGCTTCATTGTAGATTGCAGCAAAATTTAGAGGAAGAGGTACAGGTCTTAAATGTACTGGTACAGGTGTTAAATGTACTAAATTCCAGCAGTATTGAGAAAAGGGGCTGTAGGGTGCAAGAAACAGAGCTTGCATTCAGCCTTTATTAGATATCAGAAAATCCACATATGAGATAACTCTGAAATCCAAACTGTACAGAGCACATACTTCATTAATTACATTGGTCACAAAGCTATTTATATATAAACTACAGCTAAGTAACTTTCAAGGGTTTTAGGGAGACATAAAATCTCTGCTTAGGCTAGATGATACAGTTGTAATAAATAGACTTGTCTCGTGCACATAAGTAAATTTTTGTGCAGACATTCTAATCTTTTGTGCAGATATTCTTAAAGCAGTTGGAGAAGGGGTATATGTTGATTTAGCCTAGGCTGTTTCCAGTGCAGTGGTTTAAATAAACTGGCCTCAAATTTATTTAACATGGTGTTAACTTGGATATAGAGAAGGCTTGAGACTGAAAAGGTAGCTACAGCTCTATGTAGTTATAGCCACTTGATTTAAAATCCCCTAAGACCACCTGCAATTACATCAACGCTGTTAAAGAACTTTAAGAGATCTTGTAATTTAATGTTGTTCCTGACAATCATTCCACCACAAAATCAAACTGTGATTTCTAGAGAGCCACACCAAACAAATCTGACTCTATTTCATGGTAGGTGTGGTGGGCTTTACAGTGACCAAAGAGGCACTGATGTACAAGCTCCCAGGTAGGCATCACATCCTGTTCTCATGGTCTGCACTACTACACTCTGCACTAATCACCAAACTGCAGAATAAGGTAGTTGGAAGGACCCTCTGGAGGCTACATAACCCAGGTGTTTTCTTGTGTTTCTTGTGAATTTCCTAATTTAAATTTTTTTGCCTATCATTCGGCACTACTGAGAAGAGTCTGACTCATTCTTCTTTATTCCCTCTCATCAGACATTGATGCACATTAGTAAGATCCCCTTTGAGCATTACCTTCTCCAGACTGAAGAGCACTAGCTCTTCTCATAAAATGCTTCAGTCACTTAATCCTTTGTTGGTCTGTCCTCAGCTTCCTTCAGGATGTCCATATCTTTCTTAGACTGAGAAGCCCAGAACTGGACACAATACTCCAGATGCATCCCATCAGTGAGTAGAGGGGATCACCTTCTTTGACTTAGTGGCAACAATCTTCCAAATGCAGCACAGGATACTATTGGATTTCACTGCTTCAAAAATGTATTGCTGGATCATGGTCACCTTTTGTCCGTGAAGATCCTGAGGTACTTCTATGCAGAGCTGTTTTCCAGGCATTTGACCACAGGCATGAAGTGGTGCCTGAGGTTATTGCTCCCCAGTTGTAGGACTTTGCAGTTCCCCTGTTGAACTGGGTAAGATTTCTCTTGGCTCTATTCTCCAGCCTGTCAAAAGTCCCTCTGAATAGTGGCAAAACCATCTGGTGTATCAGTCACTCCTCCTAGTTCCTTACTGTCTGCAAACTTGCTTATGGTGTACTCTTTCACTGTCCAGATCATTAATGAAGATGCGGAACAGGACTGGCCCCAGTATCAGCCCCTAGGGTACACCACTACTGACTGGCCTCCAATTTGACCTTGTGCTGCTGTATTCAGTTTCAGAACTGAAAACACCATGGATTTTCATATTTTTTTTTCAAATTATAGAACAAACTTGAATGCTTGTTCTTGTTAAATTTCAATCTTAAGAAATTAAATAAATTACAGAACTAATCTTGCCTCCTTGTCTCCCTCTCCCCTCCCATATAAGTCATTTCCAGTGAATGTCAGTAATTATTTGTGATACTGATTTACTAAATTTATCTAATTTCTAATGAACTGAAAATCCTTGATGAAAAAGAAAACATTTTTCCTTCACTCGTTTCTACTTTTACATTTAGTTTTCATCTGTTTGTCTAACTACAACCCACCACCCCCCCCAAAAAAAAAAAAAAAAAGAAAGGAGCCTTTGGTATCTTAGGACTACATGCTTGTATTTTCAAAATGAAGCAAATGTCTGTAGCTAAAGCTTTTTGTCCTTGAACTAGAGGAAATAACAGCTATTGTCAGACAGTTGCGAGAGAACATTCCTATCTATCCATCTAAACTGTGTTTAGATATGGGTGTTTTTTCCTCTTTCATTTTTTCTTTGTATTGAAACCCATAGATGTTGCTATCCAAGAGAGAATTTCTTGTATTACTTTAAAATCATTTATACAAATGAGCTACTTTGTTGTATGCATTGTTGTAATTATAATCTAACATTTGCAGAGTAAGTGGAAGGGAGAGCTGTTAACTTCTGTAACCTTCAATAATAAAACCATTCTAACTTCTCCAACTCTTATGTTTTCAACTGTTTTTAGGCAACTGATTATTGGATTCAGTGGATATTTAAATATGTCAAGAAATAATACTAACATATGTGTATAAGAAGGTTTGAACTTGATAAAAGAAGCTGGTTTTTTTTTAATGACAGAAAGGGGTAAGACCACACAACAGTAGACAAATTATGGTACTTTTTTTGCAGGACAATTTCACTATCACATATTGTTAATATTCAACACAATTTGTTCCTGAAAAAAAAAATGATAATTTGACTGCAACTTATTTTGTTGAGAATTCCATGATAAAATAAAATTATGGCAACAGCTTTTGTACCTTAAAAGGGATATTAGGTGATATTATTTTAGCCATAAAGAATGTAGGAATCACTGCTCTGATATTAAAACTAGTAACCAGTGTATCTACAATCCATTCTCAGAAAGTAAGGAAAGAATTCTGCCCTTACTGAGCTCAGTGTCGCAGGAACACCAATGGATTAACACAATCTGGGGTTTAGTTTATGCTTTTCCATCTTGAGTAGATTGTATTAAGTTGATGTGCCTTAAACATGAGGATAAGGTTCATCTGCTTTGTAAGTCTTTATTTTTAGCTGTGTCTGTACTGCATAAAGCAGTGCCATGTAGAGATATCTGAAAACTAGCCAGGACACAGCAGAAGACTCCTTCAGTTCCACAGCAGACTTAGAGCCAGCACTGGTACCTGCACAATGATACATTACGGCACGTAAACACACTGAATTAGTATGAGTGCACTTCTCTAGCTAAAATATCTACAATAGCTACAGTCAAAAATAAAGCAAACATGAGTTTTGTTGTCTCCGAAGCTACATTCTTTTTATGGAGATTGAAATAAAAAAAATGCTATAGTAACACAGAAAAAGATTTCTGTTGAAACAAATCCACTTGAAAGCCTACATATTTCATCAGCCCCTTGTACTTTATTCACCCCCAAAAAATCTTCTAAATTAGGTTTTCCCTGAGATGGATTTTTATCCTTTGAATATCATTGTGTATTTAGATACTTCATTCTGCACTATCTAGTAGTTAGGACAAGTCTTTTATCATGTTCAAAGTTAGAAATTTGTAAAATGTCTTCAGAAAATTTTAACACCTTTAAGTAATTAAAGTCTGCAATTATCTGACCTCAGTGTCTCAAAAGCAACAGAAATATGCAGAAGGCCAATTCTGTGACTAGAAGAGAACATTGAGGGAGAGACATGTCTCTGGGAGATTTTCTTGGAGGGAAATGAGATGCAGATTTTCCAGCATCTGCCTCCTTATTGTTTTAGAAATATTGTTCCCATGGATGGCAACAGTCCATATCTTAAGTCTATTCTTTATCAGAATTAGAGCACATTATTTTCTATGAAAATAGAACTATTGCTAATTTGTACTGCATTGGCTTTCTAAGACTGAAAGAAAGACCAGAGACACAGCTATCCTAAAAAGTGCATATGCATTTTAAGCAGGCTTCACAGAAGAAAGAAGAATAGGAAAAAAAAAAGTTCAGTAAAGCTTAGCAACTTCTGTTCTGTAATCTAGTATCAATGGGACATCTATTGGAACTAAAGAAGTAGGAAATTTAAGACTAATAAAGGAAGTATTTTTTTTTTTTTAAAATATAAAATGTATAATTAAGTGGTGAATTCCCTGCTATGGAAAACTTATTAGCTAGACTAAAGACTTCATGTCCGTTCCTATATATTTATGTTCTTTATTCATAGTTCTCTACGATAATTAAATATGAAAAATCCCTCTTTCACTTTGGTTCTTAGAATTGAACAAATGAGTTGCCCAGTGTAGCAATTCCACAGGTCAACAGCATATAAAGAAGCTTGGCATTTTATCACTCTGAGTCTCTGTTTTATATCTCTTTCCACATCTTTTTTATTTTTCTTCAATCCTGAGAGTAGGAGAAATTGTAAACCTACTCAAACATTATTAATAGGATAATTCTAGGGTATGATTGGCCTTTTAACTTCCTTATTCTCTTTCTATGGAAATAGATAGAAGATAAAGCAATTGGAAAAGATGATTTTTATAATCTGCAGAACCTGCAAGAAAATAAAAAAATTTTTTGTGGTTTAGTTTTAATCATTCAGGTAAGAGAGGGCTACTGTGGACTGGAATGATATCTTTTCAAAAGCATATTGCATTCAGTATAGAATATTATCAAGATTATCAATGATTTAATCAATGATGAAATGTTTAATTTAAAAAAATATTTTTAATATATTGCTACATATTCAAAGGAGTTTTAGAAGAATGTTCTCTTTATTTCTGTGGCTACTAAAAATAGTAATTAATGTATAAAGATGTTTCTGGGCTTGTTTGTCAATCTCCTTGTAGTGATTTCACATTCAGACAACATTGATAGAGGTATATGATAATAGTAGTGGTATAACAAACTGAAGAATAATACAATTAACTTTTAAAGATTTTTTTTTTTTTTCTTTAGTTAGACACTTACTGTTACGGGTGATTCTTATTTAACTACATTTTACATTGCAAGATAGAATTTGAGATTTAACCACAGCAAACGGTGCCAGTTGAGAGCTTTTACATGCAGTTGACTTAGACTAGAGAACCAACTGCAGTCATGTATTTCGGCCTTCCAAAGGTTTATCAGCGTTATGCAGCTGTTGCTTCTCCTAGAGGAAGTGCCAGCAACACATAATGAGGTTACAGTGAACTCCAAAAAGCAAAAAACTTTCAAAGCGAAATCACAGAGTACTGCAGCTGAAACCTTAGTCAGTCTTATTGCTTATTTACATAACATTACCCTAAAAGCTTTGCCTTAGGATTTTACTTTGAAAATTTGTCCTCTCTGGGAAAGCTTCACAACACTGTCTCTCTGTTTCTTTCCAGAACTCACTGATAAGTCTTAAGAAATCCAAAATATGGGGCTGTAGATGCCTTTTAACCCTGGGCACAGCAATAAAGACGACCTTGACTGGCAACAGAGTTACACCAATCTAGGTGTATTTTTTACTTTCTTAGAAATAGCAAGATATTTGGCTTCTGATTTACTATTTCTCTATTATAGGTAATGTTTAACAAGTCTGCATTTAACAACAATAATAAAGGAGTTTTACTGACTTTAGATCCTAATTTCTGAAAGAAACTGCTGCTCAACAGCCAGTGTATGCTGTTCAACTGAAAACTATATAAGCTTCTTTAGCTCTAGCTTCTTATTTACCATAATATTTGCAAATTACTTCACTACATCTTTCACCTTGTTACCTGAGGCACTAGGCCTAGGAATATCTATGCACCTTGTTTCTAGGAGCTGAGGCAGTCTGAAATTGACAACAACTTGTCTTCTGCAAAACTCATGTCTGCATCTTTCCTGTCTGATGCAGCAACAGATTTGGTGCTACATTTTGCATGGTCATATCTGATTCATTTGAGATAAAAATTAAGAATTTTGATTCTGAAAGACTCCAACCAAATCCTGAAAAAGA
This sequence comes from Merops nubicus, assembly GCF_000691845.1. Lineage (NCBI taxonomy): Eukaryota > Metazoa > Chordata > Aves > Coraciiformes > Meropidae > Merops > Merops nubicus. The sequence continues at coordinate 23,397 of NW_008599647.1, forward strand.
CTCAGATATCTTTCAGAACAGTATAGGTGTTTTAAGTCTTTTATCAAACATTTTTACTTGTGTGTGTACGTACAAACATTTTTTTAACTTTGTGAAGTGGATGGCTGAAGTAAGGCTGAGATATATTTTTGGACAGATTTAATCTTATTCAAAATCTTGCCTAGTGTAAATTTATTTTATTTATACTAGTATAAACAGAAATATGTTTTGTTATCTTTCTTACAGTTCATTGTAAGAACTTGAGATAGTTAATCAATGAAAACTATGGCAATTACTCCTACCTCTTCTCAGAAGATGTTGATTGTATTTTTTTTCTGATAAAGTGTATATATTCCTGAGCAGCAAGCATTTATCATGTGTGATGTCAGAATTCAGTGAACTGACTGTACCTTTCATGCAATTAAATCAGCATAGGAAAAAAGTTTTACATTTCCAGTTGGTCTACCAGCATGTCCTTAACTTGCCTTTCACTGTCTTTAAAATGCATCCTTTTGTACAGTAAAATAATTCCACATAGATGCAATTTTACAAGTTACTTTCATTTTTTCTACTAAAACTTTAGCATAGCGATTTCCAGTTTGGCTTTTTGTTTGTTTGTTTGTTTTGCTTTAAAATTTACTTAATAATTTTTTTTTTTTCTCTGTAGAGAAAGGATTGCAGAAAAGATATTTGGGGACAGAGAATTCAGAAAATTTCTCAAACAAAATGTACAGCATCATCCATTGTTTGCATATTTGTAGATCTGTGCTGTAAAGACTTCTGGGTTTTTATTTTATATTTGGTGTTCAGCTACTTTTCCATGAAATATTCCTTGCTTCTCAGCCTACCCCATCTTTGCTGAGTTTCAGTTGAAAATTCATTTTGCTACCATTTCCTTTTCACCACCAATAGGAACTGAAATATTATAATTCTTCTCTGCACTTCCAAATAAGAAACCCATTCATAATCATTAGCTATCACTTATTCCAAATTTCTTCGGCTAATTAGTGTTCCCATGGTACCACGTTCACCAATGAAAGATTGTGACTGGTAGTGTTACAAGTGATTTGACAATTCATAGCTATTGAAATGGAACTTGCTTCAAAAATAAAATATTTGGCATTGATATTTGACTACTACAATTCCTTTTTATAATTCTTTAAAAGTACTACTAGTGACACTGGCATTAAAATAGAATTCCCATGAATAAGAAACAAACAAAAGAAAAATCCAAATTTATTTCAATTCAACACATCTTAAAACTATATTTGAAGAATAATACAGTCTAGTAAAGCACAAAATGACAAAGAATTTGTAGTCTACATTTGTAATATATTGTTCCATCACAATGAGTCATTTGGATTTTGTTAGAAGAAAATGCCTTATGATTTAACACTTATTTGGAGACCTGAACTAAACAAATTGAAAACTGATGCCTCAATTTAGTTCTTACAGGACAGGGTAAAATTTCTGTTTCCACTGAAGACAATAGTTTTGTTATCATATTTTCATTTTTAGGTTTGATTTATTTCAGTATTCAATATTCAGTGATAGAAGTAATCTGATGTTCTGCTCTGATATTTTGCTTTCAAGTTGATTTCTTTTTTTTCATGTTAATTTCTTTTTCCAGTTCTCTTACCTGTTATCCATGTTGGTTTTGTTGTAGTTACATTTTGAAACCTGAAGTCAAATACTCATTTAGCTTTGGGTCTGTACCTATAAAATCTTACATTTCAAATTCATTTTTACTGTTTATTAGCTCAACTTCTTTTGATTTATTTATGTTGCTAAATGATGCTTTACTGCTTGTTTCCATTTCCTTTATAAGGTCTAACTCAGCTTGACTTTCTGAAACTCTTAGTATATCACTTCCCTTTCCGGCCTCCAAAGATGCAGCTTTCTTTGCTGATTAACCCCTTTTTACCATTTCTCCTAGGATTTCTCTATATTAAAAAAATATGCTGGGACTAGAAACTAAACCATGTTGGCTTGGAGCCCTTCAGCAAAATTTTAATCAGCATAGAAACCATGATTTGAGATTCATTTCCACCCTGGAAATATACCAGTGTCTCCTCCCAAGATTACTGGTTACTAACCAGTTATTACCTGATTACTAACAAAATTCCTAATTTCTTAGTGATGTCCCATTAGTTTCCCTCTTCACATTGTGAAGCTTCTTGGACAATTAGTTGCATTTATCCTTCTGTTTAATATGGATCAACAGGCAATATCTTGGTCTAAAGATATTTACCTGCCTGCATAAGAATCCACTTTTCTTGGTATAAAAACTTTTGGTGCAGAAAGACAGGAAAACTCAGCTTTTTTTTTTTTTTTTTTCCCCTAACTGGAGCCTAAATACTTTATTTTCATTTAGTTGTATTTAAAAGGTAGAATTATTGACAGAGTCTGATTCTTCCTACAATAAAATAATATTTATCATGGCTTATAATTTTCTATTCAAACTGCAATGTGGACTTGAATTTTCCACACCAGGTGTCTGCTTTAGGCTAATCGTTCCCATTTTTATTATAAACAGTAGCAAAAAAAATTGAGATAAAATAGTTGGACAGCTTCCTGTAATGTGAGGTCTGGTCCATTTTGATTACAAAAGTTTCCCTAGAGCAAAAGACTGGATCTTTAGTGTTCCTTTGTAGACACCCTGCGGTCAAGATCTAGAGAAATTTGGAAAAGGACCTGAAATTCTTAAACCTCTTTCTCTGTGGCCACTAAATGTACATTACACCAACACATGAAGTATGAGTGACTTTTCATGCTGATTTTCCTAGTATATTCAGGCTAAGAGTTAATTTAAGTTGCAGAAATCTACTGCTACAGACTACAAGTTTTCAAACCTCTTAAATAAGGTGCTGCATGTTAGACTTTCTAATTATGCTGCCACTTCACATTGTAATATTTCTATGCTTCATGTACATAACTGTAACAGGGAATCCATGCTATTCCTGCTTTTTGGAGAGAATGATACTTGCTCTTACATGGATGAGCTAAAAAGGGGAAGAAATGAAGCACAGATACTTGAAAGCTTTTATATGCAGGATATAGGACACAGGAAGAATACCGTAGGCCATGAGTCAGTGTTGGAGTAAAACAAAATATTAAATCTGAGCTTGTTAAGTTAGTATTTCCAGTCTTGTCCACTGTTTGAGGCAGCAATCTTTTGTATAAAGTAATCTCTCAGTATATGATTTGTAATTTATATAAAGGGACACTAAACTGAATTTGCACCAAATGTTTCTAATTTCCTGATTTATTTTTTTTTTTTTTGCCTATCTGATTTGCACCCTGAAGAACAGTATTAACAGAGGGGTTTATTTTGTGTTTTTACTACTTCTGTTACTCTTAATTTTTTTAAATTCAGTTCCGGTGTCTTTACAAGCTGGAGAAGTAAATCCTTTTAGCTAGTACTAATTGGATCCGGGTTTAGACTGCAAGTTTTAGGGATGAATGAACAGTGCTTTATATATGTTTACTACTTGCAAGGTTACTGACCTGAGGGCACTCTTAAATTTATACAGGTCACTGAAGTCACTAATTTGTAAGGTGAAGTCTTGCCTGTGAAGACTGGAGAAATGAATAGATTGTGCCTGTTAGAGAAGTGGGATTTGACTCACTATTCCCTGCAGCATTCTGTGCAACCTCACACATATGGTGAAAATGCAAATCTCACCTACACTTGCATAAATAGTTCCTTACCAGTCAGAAGTTTTTCCAGGAGTCCTGGATGTGCACTGTGCATCAGAGCAGCATCATTTTGTATGGTATCTCTGCACACGACTGTGAGGGCACAGTCTGCAGCCTGGTAAACAGCTGGAAAAGCTGAATTACAGGTATGATAGATATGACTCATGGAGTTGATGTTGGTCTGGGTCAAAAACGTTCTGAGGGATTGCAATCAACTTTTTGAGATGTTTTCCTTTCCCTCCATAGTGGCCAGTGGCATTTGGGCAACAGCAACTCAATCCAAATTTGGAGAATTATAAGGAGGGTAAGTGCTTACTCCCATACCAATTTCCTTGAAATCTACAGACCACCCTGAACTGAGGCATTTTAGACCACATAAATCTGACAAAAACATGAAATATTTTAAGCCCTACACAAATGTTTTAAAACTATTATTAGGTATTACTCCATTGGAAAGTGTTTCAGCATTAACTTTATATATACTGGCTTTGACTGATCTTGGTTGTACTTTTTTGTATAGGTTTTGACAGTTTCATTTCCTTTTTATTTTTATTATCATGTGCTAGATTTTTATTTTATTTTGTTAAATTTAAGCTTTTTACTGTTACTTAAAAATTTATGTTGTTACAAGTGAACTACAGGCCTGTTGTATGTATATAATAGGAAAGTTTTGATGAACTCAATACAAAGGATACACTTTAATCAGGCTTCAGAACCTGTTTGCTGCCTGTACAATGGAGCTATTAAATTGCAGTCTCTTCAGGAATGCAATGTATATGTCACTACTACGTCTATGGCACTTCATAAATTTGAAAACACTGCATTATTTAACCTGTAGGTAAGTATTTCTTAGCTATATATATTAACAGATCATTGCCTGAAAAGTAGTTGAGGTATTCTGAATGGTTATTCATAACCTCTGGTTGCACAGGCAGCTAGTTGACTAGCTACACTGGTTGTCTGGAAATAAAATCACAGATAAGTACTGAGAAGGCAAGAAATCTAGACTATGGGGAGTATCTGATATGACTAAAGAAATCAAATGTGGAGGGGAAGTGACATCTAGCAGTCATTCTGTCTCAGAGAGTGGGAATCAACGATTATTTTTTATTGTCCTTGATAGACTTGTCTTTCAAAATCCTGTTGTGATGTTTGTTTTAACACCTTCCAATGTAACATTGCATCACTGTTATTACAATTTTTTTTTATACTTAAAGTTTAATTCTTCCTTGCTTGGAACAAAAGCAGTTATTTCTTGTCCAATATTTAGTATATGTGAAGAAATTTGTCTCTTTAATACTATGTTCTGCCCTCAGTTCCCTCTTTTATGGACCCCTTCAACAGTCTTCATAAATCTTGGAATTTTTTGGTCTTTCTTTTTCTATGTCAGGAGTTCTCTTCTGCATCCTAGTGTGCTGAATCTTTCTTATACTGGGTACACCAACACTAGATGTGGACTCCATTTCAGTATGCCATGTCAGGATACAGTGATGTATTTAACTCTGAAGTTTTACAAGTGGCTATATGTATCATTAATGTTCATAGAAGTATGACACAGCATCTCATCTTTCTGAAATATCTATTCCAAATGCATTATTTTCTGTTCTTTCCTTGTGCATTTGATTTGCCCTTCTCATGCTTAGTCCGCTCTATATTTCTGTATTCAGATCTGCCTTTTTGGATTCTCCATTTTCTTAAGATCTGCTTGAATTCCAATCTGGTTTTCCAAAATGAAATCCTTCACAAGCTGTTGTTGTCCACAAACTTTCTAAGTACAATTAAATTTTTGGTTGAAATATTGAATGATATCAGGTCAGCCTTGTGAAGGGCGTTATATGATATAACCTATCCATTCTCCAACAAGCTATTAGCAAGTTTTCTGAGCAAGATTTTACAGCGGCTTTACTCAGACCATATTTTCCCAGTTGGTTTATGAGTGTCATGTGAATCTGACATCTATTATTTCCCCAGATCTTGTTATCCTGTCAAAGAAACTGAATTACATTGGCATGAGTTATTCTTGACAAATTCATGTTGGCTGTGTTTTGTCTTTAGGTGAATACAAATTGATTGTTTAATAATTTGCCTCGGTTATCTTTCTGTCGAAGAAAAGCTGACTCTTGTTTTGTTTCCTGTGTCCTTTTTACCCTCCCAGGCTTGTTCTCTGACTTTCCAGAACTTATTCACTTTCCACAAAAGCCTGTCATTTCTCTTGAACTTCTAATGAAAGGTTCCAAATTGCTTTGACTAACTCTGTAAGTACTTTGGGGTGATGTTTGTCAAGTTCTAATGACTTGAATATATTCAACTTATTTAATTGATTGTTCCATTCTGGTGTTCCTCTTTCCTCATTAATAATAATTAAGTTAAGCATCTGGTCACAGTTAGCCTTTTTGTGAAGACTGAACCAAAGAAAGCTTTAAACATTTCATGTTTCCTCCAACTGTCCATTAATTGCTTGGGTCTTTTATTATAATTGTTTCTATTTTTCTCTTTTATCTAATGTTTTATAGCACTTTTTCCATGGCATTTATAACTGTAATACATTTTCGATGTTATATTTTCTTTATTTGTTCCTACATAATTTTGGTATTTCTTAGTTTCAGTGTTATTAAAGTCTTTAATAATTTTATTTTAGTTATATTTTCCTTGGTTTTGTTTCTCATGTGTTTTGTATTTTGTTATTTATTTTTTAAGGAACCCCTAATGCAGGTATCTATTTTCTTCTGAAATACACAAGTTTGACATTGCACCCTTCACACCGTCTCCTTCACGGAGACAAGGGCCTGTGCTCCTTGTAAAATCAGTGTTGAGAAACTCAGAGAGGAATTTGTTACTGAAGGGATACAAGCCTGACTCTCCTTGTTGGTACCTGGAGAACAAACACAAGATATAACTTACACAACAGATCAACCCTATGTGTCCTCCTGCTGAGAATGCCAGCCCTGTGGAAAAGCGCTGAAGCTCTTCTTAAAAGAATATGGCAGCAGAAACTGTAGAGTTTTGCCTGGTCTTGAGGAAATAGGAGAAAGTTTAATTGCACTTGGAAAGGAGAACTGGGCTGCATGTTTCATAGTAAACTCTTGCTGGATAAAATCAAAGCGATCTAAAGAAAAATAGTCAGTCATAACCTCCATTTTCCCTGCTTTAGCTGACTGCCTTAAGCATTGAGGATTTTCTTGCATCCTTTGCATATGATTCCTTAACTGTGGAGTTCCTAACTACTGAGTGGCCCTAAATTTGATCTTGTATTTTAGAAAATATCTCAAAGCTTCATTTTGTTTCTAGTGAGGTAATTCTGGAACCACCTATACACTGAGCATTAAAGAAGGGTCAGCTTTGGAATTAGCTATTTTACTGCCGATTAACTTTTTAGTGCTTTATATGGCTCAGGATTTATGGTGCTGTATGGGAATAAATGTGCTGGCTCCCACAGAAATGGATCTGCTACCAACGTTCTTTAAAAATCCAGTTTCTACTTTTCACTTACATGCACCATCCTAGCTTTTTCTTTTTCCTTTTTTTGGTAATACATTGCTTAGGCATGTTTGTTTTATCCTGAGAGTAATAAATTTAATATACAAATTGCTTAACAGATTGTGCACTATCCTATCCACCTGAGTTTATGAGTCTCATAACAGCTAAGGACTACTCTTGAAAGGTAGTAGATGGCTTAATGAAATAAAAATTCTTGACTTGATCATTAGATTGTGTTGTTTTGTTTTTGTTTTTGTTTTTTTTTTTTAAAGAAAGAAAATATCTCTTTAATCAGAAAAATGCAGGTCTTCTATTTTTAATAAGTGAATCATGTTCTCTTCATTTTTATATCTTGTAGAAGACTGGTGATTAGACTGGGGGTTCTGCAGATAAACATTTTTGGAAGTATCAGAAGGCTTCATCCTTTTCTCATACCCTTCTCTAATATTTTCAGGCATTAAAATATCATAGGCCATGTATTAAGCAGGGGAGATCAACATGCCAGCATTTTATCAAATCCTACAGTTTGCTTGTAGTAGAAACGTTAATACTAGTAGATTGCCTCAATTTGTTACTTAATATTTACATGACTGACATGAGCAGTGGATATAATTTAATTAAAACATTATAGTGTTGGGATTTTTGTTTTGTTTTGTTGTGCTTTTCTACAGAAGCGCAGGATTTGGCTCTGTTTTAAGCATAACTTCAAACAGTTAAAAAAAAAATTCTAAAATAAATAAAGAAAGAAATAAAAAAAACAAACCAAAAAGCCACACCCAAAACCCTAATGTGAACAGTTCCCTCAAGATACCAACCTATTTCCCTTTGCTTCCTTTCACACTGAACCACACTGGTAAAATCTGAAAAGCCACGTTTTACACCTTGCCTTCCAAATAGATGCTAGTCCAGATTTTCCTCAGTGGCCCTACTAATGATTAGTGAGGTATTAGTCTCCCTTTGCCCAGGCTAACTGCCAGCACAGCCCACCTGGGTGGTTTTCAACAGGACCACAAATATTTGGGAAACTGAAAGAGAAAACTGAAAGAGACCAGTTACAGAGAGGCAGGCACAAAAGAAAAAACAGGGAATGGCATTAATTACATTAATTTAGCAAATCATCTTGTCACAATGACAAGTTTACTTCTGGAGACTATGAATAAAATATATACACTACAAACTAAGTACATAATTAAAAAGCGAGATACAGACGCTGTTTCAAAACATGTGCTTTTTTCCTTTTTTTTTTTTTTTTTAATTAAAAAAGTTTCCGTGTTCCTTTCACATGGAATATCCTGCAACACTACCTTCTGGCACTAATGAGGCACTTGGTTATTTACTCTTTGAAAAGGAATTTGGCATCAATATTTTCACTAATATCTCACCCTGGTAACTTTGTGGTTCCTGTTCTGAGTGTCCATAACATGATCTTTCTCTGATCTGATCAATTTTGTACTTGCTCGGCACAGAAGGCACAGAAAATGCAAATATATTTCTAAACAGTATATTTGGTCCAGAGACTTGACTGGTAACACTGTGGGGTGCCAGGCAGTCAAAATACCAGGAATCATAGGCCACCCAAAGTGCCATAGAAGACAGTTTCTTCTTGCAAAGGCAAGAGCTAATCAGGCTGAGTCTGATCACCTATTTAAAAGGTTTAGGACTCAGGCTAGAGCTGATTCTGTTCCTACTCACAAACAAGACAGTTTCTCAAAATATTACTAAACACATATGGCATTTACAGTTAAATAAACAAGAAAAATACTAAAATATGCTATCTTAGTGAGTTTTTTTATAGGATCTGACAGAAGTTCTAGCACACTTATTTTTCCAGATGTATTAAGGACAATTTTGCTTCAAATCTCAGTTTAACACTCCAGTAATTAGACTACAAAAATCAGCAGCTTTTCAGCTCATAAGAAATTCTACATACTCAGATCACAGGAAGAAGTTCTTTACTATGAGAGTGGCAAGACTCTGGAATAGATTGCCCAGAGAGGTTGTGGATGTTCCTTCCTGGAGGTGTTCAAGGCCAGGTTGGATGACGTCTTCAGCAATCTGGTCTAGTTGAGAGGTGTCCCTGCCCGTGGCAGGGAGGTTGGATTAGATGATCTCTAGGGTCCTTTCCAACCTAAGCCATTCTGTGATTCTGTGAACAACAAATCGGGCTAATGAATATCAGCCCTGCAAGGACTTTCCAGTTTGACATACTTTGGCATGATCACAGTCTTAGGTATTCAGTCATGGGTTTTTTTTTTAGAATAAATGTTTAGTGTGGGTGGAAAAGCCTGTAGATAACAGTAATTTTGAAATATTAACAATATTTTTACATTATTTTAAAATATTCTACAATATTTAAATATTAAGAATACTGTTTTCTAAACAATGCTACAATGGTGTTATATATATTTAATTCAAACATACTAACACTAAACTTATACTTCCAAACTTCAGCTAACAAAGCATGCACATGTTTTCCCAGATTTTATTAAAGGCTAGATTCCTTGTTTCTGTAGCATGACCATTGTTTTCTGTACATCAGAAAACTGCCTACGGATTGCCACAGCCAGTAAGTAGCATTTGAGCCCCTCATTTGACAGTTGACTGATCTGCTGTCAAAGCACAAAAATACATCCCAAATGCCAGAGATACTCGAACCTGAAGTTCCTGTTTTCAAGAGATACCCTGGTTCTAGGCTTAGTCTTGGCAACTGTTACTGCTCCTCTGTCTTGACTAACCTTCAGCCTTAACTACCACCTCTCTAGAAACAACTGTCAGTCTCAAAGCAAAGCTCCCCCGTGCATTGTCAGGAGCTAGGAAGTTTTCTATCCAGTAACCACTGTCTCCTGTTTCTGGATGCATTTGGATTTCCTAGCAGGGTTCCTGGCCCTGAATGATGAACATCTAAAATCATAATTTCTTTCCCACTATTCCTCCCCAGCTCCTCCCATCCATTGGCCATGAAGCCAAATGCTTCAGCATGAAGCAGGTGTGTTACACATGTGCTGTTGAACATCTGGCTAATCCTCTGTGGGGGACAGAGAAGTGTGCAAATCCTAGAATGGGCAGCACTCCAGGAAAAAATATGAATCACTAGCTCTGTGAGCATTCTGGTTTCAGTTGAAACCCAGGCTTACAGTTCCCTCATTCTTATCAGCCCCCTGAATCGGGGTTTTGATCTGCCTAAGTTTAAAGACTCAGTATGCATAATATGATTTATTTTATATATATTCTGGAAAAATATATATTCATTTATACATCTGTTTTCATACTTTGAAACAATTACAATGCCAAGAGTGGTGTGGTTATAAATAAAATGAGTAAGAAGAAAAATGTTATTTTGCATCTCAAACATTGCAATGCATTCATGGCTTCCTTTGAAACTGTGTTGTATGCAACTGAATGGGCAACTTCTTCTTTCTGTCTAATGTGTGATTTTGATCACACATATACACAAAATACCAGTAACTGCCGCTTCTCTTCATCATGCTTTGTACTGCTTTCATCAAATTATGTTTTATAGACTTCTGTGTGAATCATATCTTCACATTTTCATCCTGCAAGTCCTTGAGGATTGGTCCCAGATCAGATGTAAAACCAGAAGAATCTGTTTTTTTAATCTAATAACGTTGCAGCTCATGACAGTGAAAGGTTCATTTGGAGAACTGATCTCAAATGTCAGGATGATAGAAATCAAATGGAGTTAATGCTATGACATTTAAAATATTTTTGGCCCAACTCTCTCATGAACAAGTGGTGAGATGTTGATATCATCAAACTGGAACTTTTCCCCTGATTTTGATCTTTAATCGAGCCTCTGGTCTCAATGTAACCTGCATCTAAACAGTATTTTCTGCTATATATGAATTATTTTTGAAGATGTGACCAGAAACTTAAACAGAAGGTTGTGTTCCAAAGAGAACTTTTATTTCACTCTGTCCTTTCTGAAGTTTATGCATAAAGTGCATAAAATGCAATGAACAGGGTAAAGGTCAACTTTTGTGGTGAAAGTCTTATTTGGATTCTGCCTCAGAGTGAGAATCTCCAGTTAATATTCTCCTTTGCTCAAGCATAAGTTAAGACAATAAATAACATTAAAACCTTGCAGAGAGAGATATGGTAAACATAGAGCATTTTTCACTGCTGGAAATTGCAGAGTTCTTGAGAAATCGATTACATTTATAAATCAATACATATGTAAAATGAATAATGACAGCATTAGAAAATTCATCACATTAAATATGTATATATATGTTCTTTAATATTTGTTTGCTTTTGCTTTACCAGAGGCATGGTGAAAGAAATATATTTTAAGTAGAATTTTCTATGCAAGTATAAACTTAAATAGAATTCTTACATGGGTTTTTTAATGTTATCAATTTTTGTTTCTTTGCATGAAGTTGTGGCAGTTGGAACAAACTGCAGAGATCTTTTGCCAACTTACTGTCACAAATCCAGTGAGGAGCAGCAAAACTAAGCTAGCTGATTTATGTGATTTATATTTCATTGTCTCTTTCAGAGAGGCAAAGGCTAGAAGGAGTAACAAAGATTATATCATGAACTAAAAGAATTATTTCTGCAGTGAGGTGTGGTGATGATTTAATGTCCTTATAAGTGTTAGTATGGGAAAGTTTTGTATCCTAAAACCAGTGTGTGAAATTCATCCTTGAATTTGAAACAGCAAAGTGTCTGTTATTATACATATATTCTGACATATTTCTTTAGGTCACAGCAGTAGACATAAGTAGAAGAGTTCAGATGAAGGTATTGTTTACAAGAGTTTTGCTAAAATGAAGAATGTTGTGCTTCTGAAAGATGGAAGAAGTCTGTGTGGTTCTTGGTTCTCTAAAGAACAAGAGTTCTGGCAAACAAGCAGTGAGCAGAGAGTGAAGGATATATGTATATGATTTGGGAATAGAAAAATTTAGGAAACACGAATGATTTAAGATTAGACGTTCTGCTGTCTGGTTTTGTAGAACCGGAAAACTAATAGCAGCCAGAGACACCATACCTTGCCATATTCTGTTGTGGAAGACACAGGTCAAACTTTACCATTGTGTTTCAAGAGCAGCACTGAACACCTCAGCAGATTTTTCATCAAGTTTTGTTCTCCACTCTCTGGATGGAAATTTTCACTATTGAAGTATCCATCTCATTCCTGATGTTCACCAGCACTGAGCAGTGCTAACATCACTCCTAGCCATCAGCATTGCATTTTCTGCTTCGGATGGACACATGACCTTCTACTCTGTTTTGCTGTCTCCCATTCCCTGTTGCTCCAATGGCCCTCCAGCCTCCTTTTGTCACTGTTGCTATTCTTCAGTGTCTTTCTTAAATTGTGAGGCTGAGCAAGGTATCACCCAGAAGCCTGATAACTGCAATGTCACAAACAGATGTGGGCTTGCTGTCTAGGGAGATCCCTTAGAGATTCATCTCCAACATCTGAATTCTTTGTAGTTAAAGGCGATCCATTTCTAAAAGGTGAATTTAGGGGCAAATATGGCACAGCTGCAGTACAAAAAAATTCTTTTCATGTAGTGTACTGATATAGTATCACAGCACCACCAAAACCACATTACATTATTTGTTAACACCTGCAGAGTAATAGACAGAAGGTAAAGAGTTTGCCATAGAAAAAAATATATAGCCTTTTCAGGAGAAACAAGCAGCAGAGTGTTCGAGAATGACTGTTTCAGTTGCTTGGATTTCCTTTGATCCACTTGTGGAATCTTGGAGACCCCTTAAAGATGTCTTTCCCTTGAGAGGAATGTAAAATATAACCATGAACAGTATATTTTATCATTTTTATGGGTGTAAATACAAAAAGTCAAAACAAATCTCAAGCTACTATTCAGAAATTGAAAAAAGAATTCTGGAGGACAACTATGCTATTAAACATAAAAGGATTTTAACAGGTTTTAAAATAAAAAAAATTTGCAAATCTGAAGACAAGTTTCCTTATAATGTATTAATGTTTAACTAATGGGTCATTCAGACTCATTTGTTTCACAGTAAAGGTGTTTTTTTTTATTTATGACTATGGTTAACAATGCAATATTCAGTTTGTACTATGCAAACTAGAAGCAGTTTGTTTCATGTTAAAATCTTCAGTGAAAATCTGTAGAATTTGGATTTATATATAAATATGCACATCTATATACATATATATAATAAAACAAAAAAAAAACCTTTGAAGAAAATGCAAAAATAACTCCATGTTTAAAAATTCTTCAAATGGTCCTTCAAAGAAAGCTATTCCTGCT
>NW_008599647.1:36842-49822 GCF_000691845.1 Merops nubicus
AGCTCAAAAGAAAGACCTTCTCCATTATGCTGAACTAAAGCTTTTTGTATGTTGTTGTGAAGTAGAACAAGCACAAGGAAATATAATTCATGTGAAAACAAAATATATTACTTGTAGAATGATGCTAATTTTACCCTATTTTTAAAAAATAGTACCTTCATACAAAAGCTATTCAGATTTACTATACTATTATTCCAATTTTACTTGTCAGGGTTCAGAGCAGTTGGTGCAGCTTACAGCATTGTGCTCTGTACCACTCAACTCTGCTGTGCACAGGTACTGATAAAACCAAACCAAACCAACTTAACTTGAGCAGCATGAAACCTCTGGAAATACAGTTCTCTTATATTAACAAGCTGTTCAATGCTTTCAAAAACTGCTGCTTGGATTGATTCATAAGAGTTCTTACCACCTTTTCATTTGACATCTTATTCTAGGCCTGTTACTCTGGTCACACTCTTTTTGGAAAAAAAAAAAAAAAAAAGACAAGTTAATAGATTTTGAAAACATATATGCACAACTCTGAATGCATATTAATTCTACTTGATCTCAAGGCAAATATTTGGGTCAGACAAATCTATTTTGCAGTGTTTAGACCTGAGAGCATATTGTCTTGACAATTGAGTACAATGAATTGAAGCCTGATAATTTAATGCAACACACTCGTGCCAATTTTCTTAAAAATAATAATAAAAAAAGGGCATTAGGTTTTCTATACATTTTGCAAATGTACTTCTGTTCTCATACAGTCAAAATTAATTTTTTGGCCTACATTCTTCATTATCATCACCAGGCATCTGCTAAGATCTGACAACTTTTTTATCTCAGATAAAATACAACATTGGAAAGATAACAGGAGAAGAAATTAAGGTGTACTTCTGGTATGTGAAATACACATATTTTATACAATGAATTAGATTAAAAGAATAATACTGGGGTCAGCAAGTCAGATATTTGAAATTTAAGAGAAGACAGATTCACAGACAAGCACACCATCCAAATTTCTACCCCTTTGGGAACACACTGAGATAGAAAAATATTTCTTTGCATTATGGATGTTCACTGCACAGCTTTGGAAGCTCCTGGATTTCCACAGGACTAAATCACTGTTGGTGGTATTGTTGCTGCTGTATCAAAATGGTGGCAATACTCTTAGCCTTGAATGACCATGTATTGGGTTTTCTTGACAAGCTTTTGGTAGCAGAGGTGTTACAGGGGTGGCTTCTGTGAGAAGCTGTTAAAAGCTACCTTCTACATGCCAGTGCCTGCTGGCTCAAGATGGACCCACTGCTGGCCAAATCCAAGCCCATCAGCAAATGGTGATAGCATACCATTTAAGAAGGGGGAAAAAAGTCTGCACAACCACAACTGCATCCAGAGTGCAGAAGAGTGCAAATATGCAAGAGAAACAACTCTAAAGGTATCAAGGTTAGTGAAGAATCACAGAATCACAGAATGTTAGGGGTTGGAAGAGACCTCCAGAGATCATCGAGTCCAACCTCCCTGCCAGAGCAGGATCATCTAGTCTAGGGCAGTGAAGAGGAAAGGGGCGGAAGTGCTCCAGACACAAGACTAGAGAGTGGCCCACCACTGGAAGAGTGAATAAATCAATATATTCACTCACAACACATAACACAGCAAAGAAGGATGGGAGTAGATTCCAAAACCAGGCTATGGGAGAAGGAGTAAGCCGGTCTTTCAACCCAATTACAATCATACAATAACTGCCAGGAGAAGGCCTCATAATTCTCTTCCTGTGTCAATCTTATCCCACTGTCACTGGGAACTCTACCTGCTGTGGACAGTCATGGAGCCCTTCTGATAACCTGAAATCCTACACAGTACGTCTACTGTACAAGTAGGCTTCCTCAACACCACTACAGGCAGTCAGCTCTTACATGATTAACTTGGAGGTGGGACAATATGTTAATATGGAAGGCAAAGTCACTTTCTGGTGATCTTGGTCGACATCATCCGTATGCCAACCCTCATTCTGGGCTGGGGGTTTAAACCCCAGCACTTCAATCCCATAGTGAGGGGGAGGCTGTTCCCCTGTAGCCGATGAAGGTTAACAGTGGAGCAGATATCCACCTGCAGCCCATAGAAGACCCCATGCTGAAGCATATAGATGCTTCCTTTGAAGGAGGCTGTGATTTCACAGGAAGCCCATACTGGAGCACACTTATGGTAGGATCTGTGGAGAAACTGGAACAGGTTTGCTGGCAGGATTTGTGACTCTATAAAGGACTCATGCTGAGCCACTGTTCTTGAAGGACTACACTCTGTAAAGGGCTCACCACTGCAACACATGTGAGGGATTCATACTGGAGAAGTTAATGAACGACTCTCTGCTGTGAGATGGACCCCATGCTGGAGCAGGGGAAACATGAGGAGTCCTTCCCCTGAGGATTTGAACTGACCGCAACACCCTGTCCCCCTGTGTTGCTGTGGAGGAGGAGGTAGAGAAATTGAGAGTAAATCTGAGTCAGGGAGGAAGGTGGTTTAAAATATATTTCTCACTACTCTACTTTGACTTTTGATTTGCAATGAATTCATTTCTCCAAGTTATGTCTGGTTTTTGCCCATTATAGCAATTGCTGAATGATCTCCCCATCTGGATCTTGACCCACGAGCTTTCTGTTATATTTTCTCCTGTCCATTTGAGGAGGGAATTAATAGAGCAGCTTTGGTGGGCACCTGGTGCCCAGCCAGGGTCAGCCCACCACATTTTTTTTGAAAGAATCTGATGTTTTCCTGAAAAAAAACTAAGAAGGTTGAAATAGCAAATTGTAAACATAGATGTTGACAAAATTCTAGGTGGAATTTCATGGTATAATGAGAAAGCACTTCCATCAAAAGTCTGGCATAACTGAAGAACACAAAGACTTAACAGAGAATAGGAGTTTATCTAAATATTGGAATGCCTGCTTGGGAGTTTCCTCTTGTCAAAGGGTGAACCCAGGATTAATTTTGGGGAGGGCTATAATATGTAAAGACTATAATTTTGAAAATTACTCTCGTGGCTTCAAAAAGAAATTATTTGCATCTGTTTGATGGGGGAGGGTTTAATGGTTTGGGAACAGAGATGTAGATTAGAAAAGCAAGTTGTGTTTTGAAAGCAAGTATAGACAAAAGACAGCATTGAGAAGAAGGCTGACAATAAAAAAAAAAAAATGGCGAAGAACAAAATAATGGAGAAAAGGCAATCGGGAGAGAAATTACGCATGAGAATGGGTTGAATACCTGAATTTGTGGAATAGTCTGGATGCTTGTCCTTATAAATTCTTTTTCCTCTTACATCTTTCCTACAATGTAGGCAAATAAGGTGTTCTGTTATACTTGCTCTATATCAGAATTTCTGTATCAAAAGAAATGTTGCCAACAGGTCGAGGGAGGTGATTCTGCCTCTCTACTCCAGTCTTGTGAGACCCCACCTGGAGTACTGCATTCAGCTCTGGAGTGCCCAACACAAGAAGAAGATCAGCCTTGGACTGGGTTCAGAGGAAGGCTGTGAAAGTGATCAGAGGGCTGGAACACCTCTCCAGAAAGAACAAGCTTCATGGTGAGAAACTGTAAACTGGAATGAAGGAAACAGTCAAGAGAACTTATCCTTGTCAATAGAATTCAGCTGAATTTTGGCACATCTGCCCTGTGGAACTGAATTCATAACACCAGCTAGGCGTTTATAGTCCCTGAGCAATGTTTAGGATAGTGAGGTGCCAAGGAAATGAATTCACAACAACCAGCATTGAAAGGGATTGAACATCTATGCCAGCAACCGGTGAATACTGTCATGTTTCTGCAATTCACTTTCCTCCTGAGTTTTATGCTCTTAACTGTGCCTGTGAAGAAGAAATTCACAGCTTAAAACCTTCACATAATTTAAGATGCTGAGTCATCCTGTTGGGAAACAGCTATACACTCTAAAATATAATGGTAGTAGCGGTGTCCAACGATTGTAAATTTTTCAGTTTATAATGGTCTTTCAATTTGAATTCCTGCCTGTGAAATGTATCTCCAGAGAGAGATCAAGCCTTTGCTTACAGGAAAAATGCCCTAGAGAGAAGCAAGACTTGTAGTAGTCTTTGGACCAGAGCCCAGAATCTCTGACTCCCGGATCCAATATCCCTTTTGTAGGCTGGTAAGAGCACACTTCTTATATCAACTGGGTAAAACGTCCATAAGTTTTCTACTATTTTTGCAGTGTCTAACATCAGTAGGAATGGTGGACCATGTCCTCACACCACATTGTTTCAAGCCTGAAACATGTTAGGTCTTGTTCCTGAACACTGGAAACAGTAGTTTTTATTTATCAAAAAGGCATTGTTTTCCAATATTATACAGCATCTGGTAACTAGCACTGTTAGTCTGAAGCAATCATGCCCGTTTAAACATAGAAGTGCTCTAAATTAGTATGCATTCACCAAGGTTTTCTTAGTTCTTAAGGTTTTCTTAAAATCTTCTGCACCTTACTGAAGCATATTAAGATACTAACTACGTCACTTGAGGATTAACTGAGCAAGAGGTTTCTCAGATCTAAACCTCCAGCTATCCTGGGAACATATGGAGTTTACACATTCTACCAGTCATTTAGAAAACAACGAAACTACAGGGGTTTTATTTTTTTTTTGTCTTCAGGCCATGGCTCTGCTTATTCCCCTAATATATTGTAGTTTCTTAACATACAGGATTTAGTTTCCTTTTTCACCCCTTCTGAAGCAAGAGTAAGGAAAGTTAAATGAAAAGCATCTAGCTCTGAGGAGCTTAAGAGAGTCTGGTAGTCCCTATTTTAACACTAAAGACTTAAGGAGGCCTGGCTGGTCTATGGGTACCCTGGAAATCCCTATAATTGAGATGGGAAAAGAAAGCAGGAAATGGATTTTAATGGAAGAGGTGGATTAGGGGAAAGGACAGTGTCATGACAGTGGCAGTAATTTAGTTGTGAAAAAAGCAGAAGGTATTCAAGTACATGGCATAGATGTTTTTCCACCTTGTTTAACAGAGTTGCTCTTTAAGATAGCATAGGTAGGAAACTGCTGTTAGACCTCAAAATGTAATTAAGACTCTGCTTTGTCAGAAAGAGGATATTGATTGTGCTATAGTTGGCACAGATACTGTTACCTGAATGATATTATCTGCAAAGGTGCAAGGGGTGTGTGTATGTGTATGTGTGTGTGTGAGCATTTTGTGAACACATAATGCTAGAGAGATTAGAATTAAAATTGAGTTAGCATATATCTTAATAATTTCTTTCCTGGCTTTCAAATATAGGCAGAACTCTGCTTCACCTTCAAGAAAGGTACCATACATTTCAAAGCAGCCTTAACAAAGTAAATCAGGAAGTGCTGTACCATAAAAGTGTATTCTAATGTAATGTTTGACCTTTGGTCTCTACAGAGTCTTTATAGCACAGGTTCAACATAGAATTTAAATGTATGCAAATGATGAGCCAGATCCACTGCTCAGAGGCATCCCTGGAAGCCTTACCAAAGGACTTTTGGATCAGGGCAGTCTAACAGGCACTGCTATTCTGTCAATCAAAATTATATCTTTGAAGATATCACTTTGAAAATATTCTCCTGAAGGAAATTTCAGTAACCTTCAATATAATTGGAACCTCTTATCTGGAGCTATTTAATTTCTGTGGACTTTCTTCTTTGGCTATTACATATTCACAGTACACATCAGCTTGACCACAGAAAATTTCAGGCAGCACAAAGGTTGGCTTTCCTCCACCCCAGATGTTATTGAAGCTATTTATATTCTCATTCCCTGTTTACAGAAGACTCCACTTGTACCTTAGTGCTAGCATCTTCCTTATTAAAAAGCCTTAATCCACGTGCATTTACATTAAACTCGCAGGTTCAACACCTCAGCTGTTGGGTGATTCACTGCAAACCCTGTTTTGATATTGGCTTGCTTCTTGTCTCGCTAAACAAGAACTGCACACCCCATTGTCCTAGCAAACCACCATTGCACTTGATATGTATGTGAGGCAGAAAGTGAGTGTGAATGTCAAATTAGTAAGCTGTGGCTAAGCTGCTCATCATGCAGTTATGGTTAATTTGCTGGGAGAACAGGAACTAGAGAGATATTTTGCATCACGAATAGGAAAACAATTAAGCAGTTGCAGTATTGGGCAGAAAACACTATGTGGTGGGCAGCACTAGTCAGCTCTTTCTCCAGATATGCAGATATGCATAGTTTTTCTTGGTAGTTTACAATTAACACATTATTCTGCTTTAAATAATCTTCAGACCTTTTTCACATACAACCATCTATCATTCCCACCCATTACTCAGTCATGAGAAATACTAATTAAAGAAAAATCTTTATTTTTTTAAAGTGGAGTGCAGCTACATCAGCTGTGGTTACTGGTTTGATTTCAAATCCAGAAACCACAATAAAGAGTGTTTTCCTTGCATCAGATGTGGTGATTAATATGTGGTAGACTTGGGCTCCAGATTTTTACAACTCTGTTAATTGATCATGAGCCAGAGCCTCGGGCTGTATAATTAAGTTAGCTGGAAAATTAATGCAGGAAATGGCTTCTAGATTTGATTGGTTTAAAAATCTATGAATACACTTATTTAATCCTTTTGAATTAAACTTGGTGCCAAAAAAATTATGTTAACTACGTCTGCAATTTCATAACTTCAGGGCAGTAATCTTTTTCTGCCTTTGAAATCAGTGATGTTTGCACAAAATAGAGTCATCTTAGACAATCCAGTAAAAGGTCTCTCTGTCACTGGTTAGAGATGCTGCATTGTCTGTGCCTTTGGTCTGACGCATATAGGCACAGACGTTAGATTAACTGGGATCCAGGGACCGAATAGTCTTACTTACAGCTCAGCAGTGGATTGCTGTGCCTGTGCAAAAGCCCTCTGAGGTAAATCAAGCTCAGTGTAGGTGCAGCTTTTGCCTTCATATTGTAGGACGTGAGGAATAGGGCCTCATTAAGTGGTGATTGATTTTATATATTGTGCCTATAGTATGGGAAAGTAGGTATAGTTATTTTCCCCTTGTATTCTGAGATTGAACGAGGTTTCCAGACAAGATTAGAAATGCTATAGCAAAAACATCCTTGCAAGAAGGATAAGGAGTAAGTAAAAGCACTCTACTCCTGAGCTCATTCATTGCTTTCCCATAACTCAGGAATAAATACAGTTAGCAATTATACTGAAGTCATCATAATTAAAGTCAGTGCAGTAAGTCACTGTAATACCGGAGATGGGAAAATCAGGTTTGGGATTAATGAGTAGATGAAGATAACAAGTGTTGTGAGAAAAGGTGTTTTGTTTTTGTTTAAATATGTGGTTACTGTGCACTAGTTAAGATCACACAATATATTCAGCATATTCTGTCTTGGGTTAAGTTTGCCATTAGATACAAAATTAAACGACTATTAGCAAATTGTAGGTCTTCATAGGAGCATTTTAGGACTACTTTTCCTCACAGATGGGAGATGACATTATAAAGCTAAGGGAGAAGGAAAAACCATGATGGACAAATAAAAGTGAAATAAGAGGTAGCTCTCTAAGGACTTTCTTGCACTTTAATTGCATTTAGACTTGTCAAAGAGGAAGAAACTTCATCAAGGGAACTTTAATGATAATATATGTGGAGTATATAATATTTGGTAGAAAAAATGCAAGACAGAAGTAAAAAGCTTATTACCAGAAGTGCACCAGGCATCAGTAATAAACAAACCAAGACTGAACATAATTGGGGTGAAGGGTTACAGTTGTACAATTAAAGTTGTTATGCTAAGGTGATGTCCGAACATTACTAGCACTGCCAAGAGGCAAATCTCTATTCTAACTTTTAAAAGCAAGTTAGTGTGAAGGAAGAGAAAGTGTTTCACTGCTTTATTTGCTTTATTTTTGAGCTACAGAAATGCTACCAGAACTAAGGTTGTCTTACCTTCCTCACAGTTCTTGTTAACTGGATGGTGAAGCAAAATGAGAACTCAACGCACATATGTCTGCATACCTCCCTAAAGCAGCAGGAGATGACCAAATTAGTAAAAGAGATCCTATTACTCTGAGAATTTAACATTTTTAATGTTATCACTGAACATGAACTAAAAGGTTCTACATTCTTAAATTCCTAATTGGTGTTTTAATAGTGGACCATGGTTAAAGAAACCTTTTAATCAACATTTTTATCAGGATAAACCATTCTGAAGAGAGACTTTTCATCATTTCTCCTACAGCCTTGTTTCTATCTGCATGAGTTAGTAATCAAAACCTTATAAATGATAGAGGTTTAACCAAGAAAACTGGTATTTATTTCAAGAATTTGAACTCCTATAGAACTATGCATAGTTAAGGTAAATCTTGGACTGCTTCCAGATATACTTTTTTCTGTAGTGAACACTTTTTTTTTTTTTCCTGTAAAATAAGCAGATTAAAAGTAAGAATTTTTAGAAAGCAGAAAAATATAGACAACATTTCAGACATGACAGGTAAAGTTATAAAGACGAATAATACTTAGGGAGGAGTTAGGAAGTTTGTAAAACAAATCATTAGCAGTGTTTATTTTACTACCTTTTAATCTATTTTAGTCCTTTGCAAGTTTCTCTTTTGACTGATCTACACACTACCTCCCTTTTGGTGGGAAGCTGAGGTTTCCTTTCTTTGCCATTACAAACAGTGGTAAAAAATATCTAAGCAAGGATATTTAAGAAAGGCTTGATTTTATTCCACTGGTGATGACTGAAAAATTTTAACTGGGACAGTTTCTTATTCTTCCTGTAAGATGTTATGCCATTTACTCTTTTATGAAAAGCACAACTGGTGTCATTATGTTTAATTAGCATTTACTGTGTACTTCGCTCTGTTAAAGATTAGGATGTGAAGTGCACTGTTTGAGGGAGTTTGAGTCAGCACTTTCTCCAGAAGTGTATAGTTTTAAGAAGATTAGCACTCTGAGCACACTAGGATTTACATACGGAGGATCCCATCTTGTGCGTTTTATTCAGACATAACTTCTATCCAGCTTTGTATAAAAATTTCAATGTTAACTCCAAAAAGTTCTGTTTTCTGTTATGTTGCTGTGCCACTGATGCCAACATTGGGGACTTTGAATCAATGTTTAACTTGTCACATGGAATTGCACGCTATATTGTCTACAGAATAATTTCTGCACTGCCATTCTTCACAGTGGGAAACAAAATAGTAGGTAAAATTCTGATGGGCAAATAAAAATGAAATACAAACTGTGATACTGACATTTATTAGGAAGATCATCCATGCAGGTTTCTCTGACTATGACTCCTCTCCCCCTCTGAAACTTTTTTCTGGGCAGAAATTGAAAACTGGATATTTCTGTGGGGAATGCAGGCTGTATCTAACACCTTTGCTGTGCCTGAGCTCACAGGCAGCCAATGCACACACAGGAAATTTCATGTGCAAATCCAATGTTTTAGATAGCACAGGACCATATGTTTCTGTGCAAAAAGTCCTGGGCAGACTATTTGCAGGACTTCTTGGCAGAAGTAGGGCAGCATTGCATCATCCAGTTTCTATATATTTACTCTGTCTTTCCAAGGAGTTCTTTGCTGTTATATTTCCCAGTGAAGGTTCAGAACTGCAAGTGTGTCCTCCTGGAAGTCAATAGTAGCTCAGCTGACTCTTTTTTTTTTTTTTCCCCTTAAGTTTGAGCAGTGAATTAATTCTCTGGGCCTTGGTCTTCAAAGTCCTTGGAGTCCTGTAGAGAAAAAGCCTAAGGGAGGAGGTAATAACACTGAAAATCTGTTCAAGTAAAACTCTGGAATACAGTAGTTTACTGACCTTATTTTGGTCAAAATTGTGAAACTAGCCTTGGAACTTAAATTCAGTTAATACATAGGGATGTAGTAAGCTTCATGTCTTACTGAGTTAAATATTTTTAAAATTACAGTGATGAGGCATATATCTACACAAATCTATGAAATTTCTAAGTTCACAGGGAAAATTCTGTGAAACCCCAAGTCTCAGGATAGAGTAATAAAATGTAGCGTACTGAGGCTTTTTCCCTGTTTCACCGAACAACACCCTTAGTAGGACAAATGGGTGGTTCTACACCTCTTGAGTTTACAGCCTAGTAACATTTCCAGACCCTTAGAGGCACCACATTGGGCCCAATGTGAGTGGCTGTAATATTGTTCCAACAGGAGTAATGCCATATCAAGTAAAGAAATCTCTGCAGGCAGGTGGAAAAGCCCATGCAACAACTCTTTTCCAGCTTTGCATTTGTACTTAACACACACTGTAGAATCCAGAAGACCTGCTATTTGTGAATAGTTTTGAAGTGGGAGGCAGTGAAAATTAAAGTTTGATGATGACAGTGAAATTAAAGTTCTATGCCTGTTAAAGACAGAACTGAGACTGATCTGGGAAGAATGACTCCTCCTCCTCAGCAGACATGTCTGAATTTTAAGCCGCTCCCACTGGTGTGTGCACTGCCAGTCACTTCAGTAAGGCGTATAATGGAGAAGTCTAGTGTTGTAGGTCTGGTAAAGCAGGGGGAAACAATGCAATGCTTGCATTGAAAATAAGTAGTGAAAAAAGTTTTAGCAATTTTTTTGAGTAACTGATCTTAAGCACTTAATTTCAGTGTCGAACAGGAAAACCCCAGGCACTACTGTGGGCAAGGTGAAAAATTGCTCTTCTTCTATCTATCCTAATGCGTTCATCATAACAAATCTGACAAGCCCTCTTCTATAACTTTTATCCCCTGGGGATTTAACAGAAGTATTAATAACATGGATATCAAAAGACTCATCCAAGCGCCTCCAGTCCTGGTCACTGTTCCTTTCAGCAGTATTAGTGACAGCACCACTTAAAAGCACAAAGCCTCGGTGATAAAGCTCCCATTCAATTTGATGCATGAGAATTGTAGTTTCTGCATTACTGCAGACAATGGAACCATTAACTTACTATCAATCATCCAGCTCACAGCACAGCCTGCTCTCTAACAAGAAGCCATGAGGCATAAGTTATAAATAGCAGACATAAGTCAAACTCCTTGACCAGTTGTAATTGTGAAAGAAGGATTGTAAACTACGTTTGGGCCTCTGTCCAGACTTTCCGAAACACACCAGTGTGCAGATGGAAAGTCAGCTAGAGACTTTCTGGTTTATTAGAAGGTTTTGAGAGATACATCTAGAGCTGGGTCCTTTCTTCTTCCTTCCCAAACAACCATTTTAGATGTCTTAGAGTACTTCTAGGCAGTTTGAGGAATCTCTTTCTTTTGTAGTAAAATAGATTAAATTTAAACAATTTTGACTTTTTTTTTGCATCAGGAAGCCTGATTCTCTCTGTTGTTACATTGGTTATACTGGGGATAGCCCCACAGACAGTGTGTGTGTAGGAATAGGGAACGGTATGCCAAGATTTAAGATAGTAGGTCAGAGAATAAATTTACATTGTTGTGGATGCCATACAAGTTAAACCTAGATAGGCCTTGACAGAGATATTTTTTAATTATCATTATTTCTATATTTGCAAGCTGGTTTGTTTGGCTCCATGAGAGCAGTTAAGTAGCTGGATTCACACAGTTCTCTTCTCCCTTTACTTCCACAAGAAGCAAATGGAAGCTATTTTAATTGCCTTTCTTAGAGGAAATGAGATGACAAACAAGCTGCAATCTCCTTTTATAGTTCTCTTTGTTACCTGTCATGAAGGAGTAGTACAAGCCTTTAAAAGTAGGCAATTCTGGCATAAAAGTGGAGTGGTCAAGGTCTGTGATTCTTCAATGACTTCCACTGACAGCTTTATCAAAATTAAATTGCCCACTCTTCTATTCTGTAGTGGAAATCCTGAGAGATGGTAGCAGTGAAATAGCTCACTGTTTTCAGCAGAAACGTACTCCAACCCTTATGCAAAGGGATTTGCTGATGCAAACAAGTGTAATTTACACCTTCCTGTGACAGCCTTTGTGACTTTGACCTGGAAAGTAGAAAAGAATCCAGGCATACTTACCGAAGGTGGCTATAAATAGATTTAAATGCAGAGGCTTATCTTAAGGTTAACAATAAGTTGGCTTTACAGTGCTAACAAACTAGACCACACAGCTTTGTTTTGATTTTACCTGAAGTATAGACCTGTGTGGTCTAGATGGATGATATCAATTACATTTGAAAGCCTGATAAAATGGAATGCAGATGATTTATCTAGCTGATACCAATCTCTCCATAAAAGCCAGAGTCATTAGTAAACCTTGGTGCATATATATATCATTCTTATTCTTCTGAATGCACTGTGAATGTCTTTTTTTTAATGCATGCATCCTCTTTACTTTCAAGAGCTTTTCCCAGTGGTTGAGGGCAGTGGATTATGGTGATTTTGCTGCATTTTACTGTGAGATGTTGCAACCAAAGCACACACTGCAGCTAGGCAATGTATTAATCAGTATTTCATGCTCATGCACATGCAGTCACAGACATTTCCATGTGCTTCTGTCAACGGCTGAAAAACATACTGACTTTTTTTTACAAGCTTATGTCAAGAATAGGCAATACATGCAAACTGTTATCATAGAGCAAGGTTTCCACATGCTGCAGAAACTTATTTGAAACTTCTTGGAAAGGAAAGTTGAGAAATGAGAGTAATGAGGGAACTCACAGGGACATTGACACGCCCATATTAAGTGAGAAACATTCTCTGAAAATCCCCTGGTTGGCAAAACATGCATGGACATATGCATAGGTATATATTGTTACTGAATAATAGACACAATGAAAATGTTTCCATCATTTTTCAAAGAAATATACAATTCTGATGAAACAAACAAAAAAAAAATGCTAGGGAAAAAAAAATATTGACTTTTCTATTTTAGTAGTGGTTATTTTTCATAAATGCCAGCTTGTAACAAATTATAAATTCTAAATGTGTAAATTTTATGCTAAAAAGATGGGATTACCCAATCAGAAACTTTTGAACTTTCATTCCATACTTATGATTGCTTTATTTTGTCCCATATTGAGGTGGAAAGAG
>NW_008599647.1:49853-55274 GCF_000691845.1 Merops nubicus
AAAGAAATTATTGTGAGATTTAGAAATGTCATTCTCTAGGGACGTGTTCTGGACAACCATTTTAACCTGCACCTGAGTAGGGGCAATCCCTGGTATCAATACAGCCTGGGGGGTGAAGGGATTGGGAGCAGCCCTCAGAAGGACTTGGGGGCACTGATAGATGAAAAGATGGACATAAGCCAGTAAAATGTACTCAGAGCCCAGAAAGACAAACATATCCTAGGCTACTTCAAAAGAAGCACGAGCAGCAGGTCAAGGGAGGTGATTCTGCCCCTCTACTCTGCTCTGCTGAGACCTCACCTGCAGTACTACTCTGCAGTCTTCAGCACAAGAAAGACATGGACCAGTTGGAGTGGGTCCAGAGAAGGGCCACACAGATAATCAGAAGGCTGGAGCACCTTTCCTGTGGAGAAAAGCTGAGAGAATATGGGTTTTTCAGCCTGGAAAAGAGAAAGCTCCAGGGAGACATTATTGCAGCCTTTCAACACTTAAAGGAGGCCTACGAGAAACTTGGAAAAAAATCTTTTTAGCAGGGCCTATTGCAACTGGACAAGGGTTCACGGTTTTAAACTAACAGAGGATAGATTTAGTCTAGATATAAGGAAGAAATTTTTTACACTTAGGGTAGTGAAACACTGGAACAGGTTGCCCAGAGAGATGGTGGGAGCTCCATCCCTAGGAACATTCCAGGTCAGGCTGGGCAGTGCTCTGGACAACCTGATCTAGTTAAAGTTGTCCTTCTTGCTGTAGGCCAGTTAAATAGATGCTCTTTAAAGGTCTCTTCCAACACAAAGCATTCTATCATTCTCTGATGCTATGATTTTTGCAGGCAGGAAACATGAATTTCAGGAATAGAACTAGGAAAGGCTTGTTTAATTTATTGAGATGGGAATTTATTGCTTATAGGAGTGTCATTTGCAGATGACATTTCTTAGTACTGCTGGTGCACAGGATGAGATTCCAGGTGTGTGAAAACCAATAATATAATCTTTTCATAAACTTAAATTTTGGAAGAAAAATTGTTACAATTCCCCCTTGGATTTAATCTCAGGAATGTGAGCCTTAGGATAGGTCAGAAATCCAGGGTTTAAAGGTACCATTGGATGAAGATGTAAAAACCCATCACTTGCTATATATGAATATTTTAGTACATGTAACACGCAAGTTTGTGATGGCCTTTCTGCTAAAATGTTCAAGAGTTTTCCCACAATAAATTAATTATTGCTGCATATTGCTTCTCTCATGACAAACTGAGAACTACTGCAGACCCAGAATTTAAGCTTTCACTGCTGAGAATGTAATTCAAGGCATTGCCAGGAACCTAAGTAGTCCTCACTCCTCAGCTGCAGGTGTTTCACAAGACTTGCAGAGCACAGCCACATCTTGCTATTTTAGAAAATAAACAAGCACTATTTTACTTATATTGCAATAAGATGTTGGCATTTTAAGCAGAGCAAGGGTCATAGTTTGTGCAACGTTTTGTGTGGTGAGAATAGGAAGATGACTAAACACTTTTACACTTTACAATTTCTACACTGCTCCAAGAGGCCATTGTGGCTTTTCTAATTGATGACTTCCTCTCCTGTTTACAGCAGTTTCCACCATCCCCTGATATTCTCTCCTCCTCTGTGTCCCTCTTCTCAGACTAAACTGCTTCTTAGGGCCTCTCCATTGCCAAAGGGGTATCAGGGGACTATTGGAAATTGAAGAATTTTATTCCTTACCTCTACAGACCAGAATTTCTCTATCTAAGGATACTTTTCATCTTGAAATTTATACCCAGTCTGAGCTTAAGACCAGACAAGTTTCGTGTTTGTGGTTTGTATAGCCACAAACAGTTGGAAAAGACCCATTAAAAAACATAGGACTTCTTGTAGCTGGGCATAGCTGGTGTATGCATAGGCAACCACAACAGCTTGCATCAGTTTTTCACATACAGGCTATAGAGAGTCTGAGAGGAAGCTATATGAGATGCAGGTACACCAAGTATGTTGTGCCTATGACTTCCTTCCAAAACTGGTGCAGACAGCTCTCTTCTGCTTGTGGATGTATTAGAGCAGTGCTTTTTAACTGCTTGACCACAGACAAACAGTCTTGCAAAGACACTGGTGGCTGTACAAGCAGCGAATGATATTAAGGGGGTATGAAATAAAAGTCTGTGTAAGCTACTTACTTAGGCCTCAGGGGAACTTTTTTCCCCGTATTGAATTTCAACAAGATTCCAGTTTTGTAAGCAAGAGGGAGCAAGTGCATTTATTTCCAGTATTTCACAATATCACATTGTTTGAGTTTGGAGATGTAGTGCTCTTCTATAATGTGGTTCTTACAGCTTTTACATGTAACTGTCTTAGCAGGTATCTCTACTTTTTATCTCTGAAAAACCAAAGAGAAACATACAGCCTTTGCTTTCAAATAATATCACATTATGTTCCCTCCCTTCTTCTTCTCCAAAGCTTCCAACACACTGCCCAAAGCAAGAGTGAAATCAAGGCCTATGTTAAAAAAAAAAAAGCAACCAAGCAACAATAAAATGGCAGCCAACACATAATTTTCCTCTAAGTATTGTTCTTGTGTAATTATTATATGATCCTCAAGTGTCCAAATTTCCTGGCTACCACAGACCCCACTTCTTGCACAAACATGGGTTATTCCTTCAGCTCAAGCTGTAGATTTTACTAGATTGGCAGTAGTGATTAATGCAGTGATCAACAAGATTCTTAGTCAGAAGAGGTGCTAAGGTAGCATTCTTTCCTTCCAGATAGTAGGAGGAAGTAAGCAACTTAAACTGTCTTTCAGTACAGTTATAATATGGGAGTAGTAATGGATAACCCCCACTGCTATTAGCGTAGATGGTAAATTTAAAGGGAGACAACAGGAGTTTTAAGACAAAAATGTTGATATGTATTGATAAGGTCAAGACCTGTTTTTGCAAAAGGGAAAGTTAAAAGAAACTGCTCTCTGAATCAGCATCTCACAGACTCTGCTGTTTGAGAAGCAGATACACTGAAGTGGCTTTGACACAACATAAGCTTGTTCTTTGTCAAAAATGTCTCATTATCTAAGGCCTGCTGATTTTTAAAGTCTAGAGTTTACATACACTTAGCACAGATGGAGAACAAAAGGAGCACAATGATTGATTTTTATCAGTCATTAGGGAATTTTTGAGATAGCTCATTAATGTAAAGTGGACGCACTAAAGATTGCTTTTTAAGGAAGACTTAAAGATAATCAAGTTTTATTAGTATGCCTGAAGTCTTTCTTTAGGCTATCATGAATCATCTGTACAATGCAGTCTTTAGGTTTTAAAACTGAAAACTAAGCTAAAGTTTGCATTTTCTATACACTAACCTAACAGATACTATTTTTGAGAAGGCATATTTTGTACATGATCTAATAAAGAACAGAAAAAAAGGGACATGCAGATGTTTGGGCTGTGACTATATAATAATGTGACATAACATAGCATAACAACATAATATTATATAGTAATACATAATAACAATTTGTACAATAAAACAAAATTATTATTGTATCTACCGTAAATGAATAGGAAAACCCAGACTTTTGAAACTGCTCGAGTCTTCATATATGAAGTGTATAATTTAACATTATATTGTATAATTTGATTTCAAATATAAATAAAATAATCTCTTTTTGTCAAAATAAATTTGTTTATAACATGATAGATGTGTGTGCATTTGAAATATATACATTGCACATAAATTTATGCTATATGTGCATATATATGCATATAAATACATATTAAATAACTTCTAGGTAGTAACAAGATGCCATTTCTGGCTTTATTAGAAATGAAAAATATATCTATTTGGTACAAAACATGTATTACCAGAAAGCACACAATTCAAAATACTTGTGTCACAAATGCTGCTAAGAAACTGTTATCTCGTCCTTGATCCTTGAGCACCCAAAGATACCATAAAATCCAAAGCTGTACTAGAAATACAATACAGCCTAGTGAAGTACAAATTCAGAGAAATAACAAAAGGAAACAAGTTTCTTCTACTTTTGAAGTATCAAACACCTGGACTAACAGAACTGATCTAAAGCCTACGCAAGTCAGTGATGGTTAATTGTCATTTAATCAACTTTGACAAGTTGCTCATCAAGCCCCTAATTTAAACTGAATCTGTGGACTCTCTTTTTTTTTTTTTTTTTTTTTTTTCCCCAGCTTAGTTTAATCTCTGTTAATTTCTCCTGAGTCCTCCTGTAAATTTTCTGTTCTACTAAAAAAGCTGTATTTCATCTGGCTTCCAGGGAAGCCATGGAAATGTAATATGAAGAATTAAGTTTTGTTTGGGAATTCTATGCACATACCTGAGAGGCTATAAATATAGGACTATGTAAATAAACAGATGAAATAAGTCAACATATTTTTAACTTTTTTAGAAATAAATTGGCTACGGAATAACAATAGGATAAAATAAAAGATTATGAAAAGCAAACCAGAATAACTAATATTCTTTCAAAGCTAGATTGTTATTTTCAGAGCTGGATAGAAAGGTTTTTCTGATCAGACTGAAGTAAAACTTTCTGTGAATATATTTCCATTTCAGTTAAGTTTTCTTCTGGAAAAAAAAATAAAAAAAAAATTAAAAAAGAAGTGTACGAAAACATTAAAATTAAAAAAAAAAAATATTATTTTTTGTATATTCACTTTGGGATATGTCTGCCGTGTAGAAAGCTATACTTGTGATTTGTTTTGGATCAGAACAAAAACAAGGTTTGAAATAAATTAATGTCCCATAAAATGGATTTTTACTTGTACCCTAGAGTCTAAGCATCTTCTTGTGAACTACAACTTCATCTTCTAGCAAATTCTAAGATAAGAAGCACTCTCCAACACTAACTTCTCTCTGGACATTTTAAAATAGAAAAATATTTTTTTGCTTGATAGTATGTTGTTCCTTAGATGTAAAGTGAGAAACCATTTAGAAGGTGGCACATCTGAATGGCTTTACTGGCTATGTTTATTTCAAAGAATGTGAGTCTTGTTAGTGCTGCTTTATAAACTAGAAAGCCATGTTATCCTTTTCCTGTGATGGGATAACTTTTTATATAAATAGCAGTGGATGCTGTGGAAACCCTAGAGGTTAGTGCTTGAACTGTAATTACTTTCTGGCCATCAGTAATTATTCCACAAGGTACTGTAGAGCATGTTCTCTGAGAAAACAAAAAAAGAAACACCAGAATCTGGCAGCTGCAATACACTAGATCTTTAATTTTGGGACATTTGATTATCACCTTAGTGATCTCAGAGGCCTGAATCATAAGCCCACTTCCCATCTAAAGAATATAACAACATATGTGATATGACAAACAATTTTTTTCAGGGTTCAGATCTGCTGTTGTTACCAAAATGTTTCCATTAATAAAGGTGTGGTGGTTTAAACCACTTTT
>NW_008599648.1:0-364 GCF_000691845.1 Merops nubicus
AGTTCTTAAAGAAATATGGTTTTTCAGAACTTCAAAGAAAGTTTGCCAGAGACTTAGGCAATGATCATCCTGTTGTTTTTGGTGGACCAGTCTCATAAAACAGCTCACAAATCATTCCATGTTTTGGGCTTCATTACGTTAGCGGTAATGAAATCAGGGTCTTGGTTACAGTCTCACAGTAAAAGTCTCTTTAGACTGTTTTCATCTAAAGGGGAATTATGCTTCTTGTCAGAGATTTTGATACCGAATACGCGAGTCTAACCTGTCATTCGGTGGATGTAAGTCTGTCTCCTTCTCGGGATCTCTGGGTCCTGGGTCGAAAGGGTATTCCTTGCCCCTGCTCTCCGAAGCGTCGGCTGTCAGG
>NW_008599648.1:600-812 GCF_000691845.1 Merops nubicus
GCTACATCTCTCTCCCTGTTGGTGCCCATTGAGCGATCCCGGGTCCACGGGTGGCTTCTGCCTGCTCCTCCGCCTTCCCGGCAAATCCTAAGTGCAAGTTGTTTTAAAGTCCTGTCTTGGTTTCAGCTCGCCTTGCAAATCCTAAGTCTCAAGCTGCTCTGGGTGGTCCCTGTTCGGGCACCAGTTGTTGGGTCGAGGTCCGGAGAAAAGAC
>NW_008599649.1:0-7857 GCF_000691845.1 Merops nubicus
GCTGCATGGAACTGTTCCCGTTTTATTGTGGGTTTTTGTTTTCTTTTCCCTTTCACTTTGCTGTTAAGTTTACAGACTTGCATTGGCTTCCCAGAGGTTGAGATGACCCTTCGAGCCTGCAAGGGAAGTCACCAGGGGGAACAGGGTGGTCCACACTGCCCTTTCTGTAGCAGTAAGCCACTGGATCTGCAGCATCAGCCAACGGTTCCCATAGCGCCTGCACTGGTCTGGTGTAATAGGATCATAGATCCCAGCCCTCAAAAAAACCCCAATCTTGACATAATCACATGGCACAAGTTACGTTACTTGATAGCGTGTGTGTTGATGTCACAATACTGGAGCAGCTCAGTAAAAAGGGATGTCTTCAGTATTAGCACCTGCTGCCTCTGTAACGACTTGCGTCCTATTTATGTACTGTTTTTGTCATGAAATGAATGCCAATTATGTGTCTGGGCTATCGTACTTTGATTTTTATTATTTGTTAACTATATAGATTAAAATCTTCTCCCAAGAGTTTCAGCAAATTCTGTGGCAAAGTATTCCTCCCCGGATCTAGTGTGTGGGATAATAGTCCTCCACATCTGACCTAAATTATAAATCTGTATTTTGGCAGCATAGGAATACTGCCATTTCTGTCAGGATACCTTTTATACTTATCTATTACCTCCTTCCACATTCAAGCACATTGTTCTTTCAGCTTCTTGAATTAGCTTTTTTTTTTTTACAAGGCAGCTTTCATTCTTCATGAGATCTCTATTTTTGTGCAGCTCCAAAATAAGTTACTCTTAGCTATTTCAACATGCATCCTTTTTAACCTATAGAGACTTTGAACAATGTCTAGTTCACTTACAGTCAGTAGGACATCTCATTTTGCTGGGTTATAAGTGTTAGAATAGATGTTTGGGTTATTTATCTAAGACCTGAAGCATTCTTTTCCTATTCTTTTACTCTTCTACAGTGTGCTTTTGGGTATATGTTATCTAAGTCTGATTTCATTCAAGTTTCATAATAATCATAAGTCTGTCATCTTGCACCAAAATTTAGTATGTAAAGTGAAGAGTTATCATCTTGCATTACATCTCCTCAGTTAAAATACCTGAGCAATGCTCACTCAAAAGATGAGTGTGAGTAAGGTTTGGGGTTTTCAAAAATATTTTTGTATTAAAGTTTGTTTTTTTTTTTTTTTTGTGTTAGGCTATTTTGTGTTTGCATGTGAAGTTCTGAAATGGGATGAGGTATGTGTGCAGAACACGTTTTATGTAACTGTAAGTGCAGAGTGATCACCACTACACCAATACCTGAGGTGGAAGTGTTACTGTATTTTTTTGCCTGAATAATTCCATAGCAGAGAAAATAATAATTGGATACTCTCAGTGCAACTCCAGTAGACACCACACACTATCATTACAGATTGAGGTATGGTTCAACACCATAAATCAGAAAAAGTCTGCCATTAGCAAGAGATTTAAAGGGACAACAGATTTTCGTTCTCTTACACATATCTGTTTTTTTCCATTTGGCTGTCTTAAAAGGTAGCAAACATGGAAACAAACAAATATAGATGGAAAAAACTCAGTGTAAAAATTAACTTGTATGTGAATGCAAACGGACAGTTCACAGCTAGAAAACTGCAAATACCTCTTTCATAATATGTAAAATTATGAGTCAATGTGATATTTTTCCAGTGAGTATGAACAGAAAATAAATACTCCCTTTCATGTAACAGTACTTCATAAAATGGCCAATTTGATATGCAATCCAAACACAAATTCACTGCAAGAATTTGGACTCTTCAGTAGGGAATACTGTGCTTTGTATATGCCTTATATTTGTATTAGTAGGAGCATCAATATTTTTTGCACATTACTACCAAATCTCTTAATGAAAAATGAGGAAATGTCTGAGTGATAACTGACATAAGGACAAAAATCATGACCTGGTCGATTGCATTTTCAGATGGACTGATAAATGATAAAGAAATGATTTTTATTACTGAATATAACTTTATCAAATGATAACAGAAGTCCATCAGGAGAATGTTCCCAGTCTTTATTGTTTTAAAGTGAGTGTGGCGTAGGATCTTAAGACAACAACTAATAACTAATCAATGTCTTCCTTTAAGTGGAAGTACTGTAACAATGGAGGTGTTTTTCTATCTTCATGTGAGAATCCATTATAAGAGCTTGTGGTACTAACAAAAAATGGTCCTCTTTAAGTCCTATGTAAAGCCATCACAAATACTTGAGGAAAGCAGGATTCCTGCAAATCTGTTTAAAGTAGTAGAGAGAAACTGAGTTAGAAAGTGGCAAATAATTGGCCCTTTGATACTTCTAAATGAATTGAGGCACTCAGATACTAAAGTAAAATTGTGGGTTGTATTGTAAACCTCAGTTTATTACTGTAGTTATAACTTGAATTATAAGATAGCCAGATAGTATGTTCCCTAAGCCATTATGGGATGGTTTGTGAACCTGAGCTTAGGCAGAAATGGAGAGAGTTTTCATGACTGAGACAAACAGCTAATAGTAGTAGTACAGTGCCTGCTATATATTCCTCTGCAATTAACATTGAATTTAGATAGTAGTCTGTTCTTTTAAGGAATATTGCAGAATCTCAAGTAGTATTTGAGGGAACTGGGAAAATCAATCATTAGAGAAAAGGGTAACATGACTAGTTTCATTTGTCTGAAGATACAGAGAAAAGAGACTTTTCAACACTTAGAAAATGCTGCTAAGATGGTTTAAATATGTGCTTGGATAAAAAGCATTTATTAGCTGGGTGTGGATATAACAATGAAACAGGCTGTCGGGCTTTTTCTATTTCTATTAGCCTGCTTCCTAATCCAGTTATGTTTTGTAGTGTGGCGTTGCATTGACTGTGCTGGTTTGGGTTAGAACAGAACTAATTCCATTCAGTGATTTTACTTTTCAGCTCAGTCTCTTCTAACTAACTGCACTTGCTGAAGTTAATGGCACATTTTCACAGGCAGTGCCTGCTTCTAGCAGGGGTAGTGCTCCATGTTCAGAGTTACCACCAAGGATTGGTGTGCAGAAAGGCTCTTGCTTATACTTGCTCCTGTGCAGACCAAGGTCACTGCCAAATCTTGTGTGCCACATTGAGGGTGCAGAAAGCAAAAGGCAGCACCTGTGAGGAGAAGGAGACAGGACAGGTGACCCTAAACTGACCAGCGAGGGATTTCATCCCATGCAAGTCAGTGTGAAGCTGAGAGATCAGAAACAGTAAGTCCCTGTTCTTCAATGGCCAGTGTCCAAGGAGGACTCCGTCCATTCTGCCTTTGATCCAAATCTGTGCATTCCTGAATTCAGTTCCGGAATCCAGCTTCTGAATCCAGTTCCCATATGCCCCTGAGTCCAGTGTGAGACTTCCCCAGTACCTGCTCCACAGCATCAGTGATGATGGTGATGTAATTATGTAGGAGGGAGGAAATGTTGGGTTTTGTATATATTTCATTTTACTGTTATAGCTTTCATGAAAGATGTTTTAAGTTTTTTGTTTGTTTGTGGGTTTGTTTTTTATGTTTTGTTTTGGTTTTTTGTGTGTTGTTTTTTTTTAACTCCAGTCTGTAAGAGTCTCTCCCTTATTCCCTTTCTCTTCCCCTTTGGGACGGAAGAGAGGTTCACAGAGAGCATCTCTCAATTGTCTAGTGGCCAGCCCTAGCCTAACCCTTGACAACTACCTTTCATAGACTCTAAATAAAAATATTCTGAAATTTAGTCTTTGTTTTGGTGGTTATATATTCAAAGAGATTGCAATAAGTTAATTTTTTACTCCGGAGTAAAGAATATTTCATGGATCTACAACTTCAAAGAGACTGGGAAGTTTTCAGAAGAAACAGTGGCTAAACTTTAGGTTGGCTACTGAGAACAATTCTAGCTATAGTCGGAATTACATTCCATATTCAAACGTCTTGTATTTATGGGGGAAAACTTTTGCCAATAATGTCTGCTTATGCTAAGAAACTAGTCGGGATTCTGTGAGATTGACCATGAAACAAGCGCTGAGCTCCCCCTGCTGTTCCACATCATACAAATAACTGGAAAACCTGCATTTTGTTCTCATGGGCAGAAAGTGAGTCAGGTAAAAGAAAAAATTTAACAGTAAAGAAATACCACTTTTCAGTTTCTGGTGATGTACTACTAGCAGTGGAGTGAGCTAGAGTATTTATGTTTTCCCAGGGTTTTTTTTTAGCATTTGTAGCATAATGTGCATGAGCACGTATACTTTGACATTTAAAAGTTCTCAAAGTTCCCTGCGCAAAGGTAGGATCTGGTATTTGGGCATGCATACAGTTAGTCTTGCTCCATTTACATGTCCATGAAGAGACACCTAGATATTAAAGAAAAAAGGTACATCTTCTTACGCTGATTTCGTTTGGCTATAAGAAATTATTCTAAGAATTAATGACCTGTTGATAATTGTAAATTCTGTAGTTTATGATAATGTCTGGTTTATGATAATAATCTGACAACATGTATGTGCAGACGGATGCCTGAATGATGCCGATTACTTTACAGGCTAGTAATGCTGCTCTCACTACAGATGCTTTGGGTAGAAATCATATCACTTAGACTGAGGCCTTGAGTTCAACTCAAAACAACGTAGAGTTTGTTCCTCAAAAAAGAGTGCTTAGTTGTGTCACACAGCTAAACAGTCAGCAAGAAATTAACATAGGTATATCTTTGGTATTGCCTGGTGGAA
This sequence comes from Merops nubicus, assembly GCF_000691845.1. Lineage (NCBI taxonomy): Eukaryota > Metazoa > Chordata > Aves > Coraciiformes > Meropidae > Merops > Merops nubicus. Next base: position 4,720 of record NW_008599649.1, read on the forward strand.
AATGAGAGGGGAAAAAAAAGAAATTTAAATAATAAACACTGATAGATACTTTCTTTGCCTTCAGGCAAGCCAGTATTTCTCTCTCTGTGGGCAACACTGGTATCTTTTTTTCATACAAGTAAGAAGTGAGAAGGTGGTGCTGAATTTTGTGCCTGTGAGTGCAGATGTTTCACTGTTTGTTGCAAACCAGGCACTGTCTTTCTCCTCCCTGCATTCCTGTGTGTTTTTATCTAGATTTACACTCACATGAAATCAGAGAGACTCAGAAGCCTTGTCACACCTATACTGTATTACAGGGAGACCACGGGTTCCTCTAAAGATACTCTTAACATTGTCAGTCGCATTTCCCTAGAATTGCTTATCTACTGAAGTATTTCAGAAGTAGCCTCTGCTTTGGCATTAGCAGGCATTGACAGAAATATACTTTTTTAATGTGAATCCTGATTCACTGTTAGCCTCAGACATCATTCCAGGCAGGAAATTTTCCTAGGACTTTATAACTTCATTATTTAAATTTTCATTTTATTAGCTGTGTTTCTTTGGTTCTTCCCTTTTCCACTCCTGCACCTTCACGGCTTTTGTTTGACAGTTTATTACAAAGGTAAGGGTTGAATACCCAGTCTCGTGGTCAAAGGAGGTTTTATGGGTGCAGAGAATACACTTATTGTGTATAAGTCATGTCTTCATTCCTTTTCTTCCAGCAACACCAGATCCTGAGAAAACCCATCAATTTTAAGGTACAGTGAAATAACAAGGTTAATTGCAATTTTTCAAATCCGAAACATCACTCTTGCCATTTATATGAAATATAAAACCAGATGAAATAAAAAAGAAATCTTTTACAGTAGCTTATCAGTGGCATTTATTTTTCTTTTTTGATGAATAAAAGTGCCATCCAATGTCTTAAGCAAGCAGTGCACAAAGCTTAGCAGATCAAAGGCATTCAGAAAAAATGTTTGTTTCAGTGTACATTTCAAGGAGAAAATCCTGAAGTCAAAACTTGTATTATTTATTTTTCCTTTTTTTTTACATAATACTAGGCACTTTATTAGACCCAAATGAATCTTTGTGTTAAATGTCACATTTTGTTTCCCTTGCCTAGATAACAATTTGAACTAAATTTTAAAATTAATGTTTAGACCCTAAATATAATATAAAAAAAACCAAAACAATAAGGACTTGAAGAGATGAATGATTTATGGTTGGACCTGATGATCCTAAAGGTCTCTTCCAACCTAAAGGATTCTATGATTCTGTGATTTGCATTTTATGTATGTGGTGGATGATATTAGAAAGAAACTATACAGACAAATAGCAGAAGGCTACTTATCTATCTGTCCTAATACATGAATGAGCTATAAACATTGTTTTCTGGATCAAATTGAATCTTGAATTGATACTTGATTCTTGAATTGAATATCTGCAATAAAGATACAGTAGCCATCGAGTGAGAAAAGCAGTGTGGAGTATTTTGATATAAACATTAAAAAGTGTTAATTGCCATCATATAGATTCACAGGTTTATGGGTTTTGCTGAAAGACTAGTTGTTTCATCACCTCCTTCTAGGAATATGTCATAATCTTAGGGACAAATTCAGCTGAGAATTCCATGAGACTAGAAATATTTGTCTCTATAGAAAATTATTTCAGAAGCTGAGCACAAAACAAATAAATTTGTCACAGGTCAGCATCAAATGAAATGAAAGTCCTTGTTGAGACAGTTCAAATACTACTGGGTGTTCTGAAGAAGAAATAATTGTCCTTAGTTATGGTGGAGTATTACAGAAATTGCAGAGATAACAAATAGAAGATTAAAGATGAATTAGGGACTTGCCTTTACTATATGTGAGTTTGCTTTTGTGATGTGCTGTTAAGGTGGAGAGGTCTACCCATTAGTCAGTTCATAGCATCTAAGCCAACAATGAAGGAATTACATTCTAGAATCAAACAGGGATTCAGAATCAAAAAAGATTTTGTGGAATTATACAGTTTTTTTAAAGGTTCCAAGATTTTCCTTTTATTTGCAACAACAAACGCTAGTGTGCCAACTCAGTGTTTTGTTTTGGTTTGGTTTTTTTTGTAGCACTTGGTCATTATTTTTAATCTTAAATGAAAATAAATTTTCATCAGTCCTTAGAAGCAGTTCTCTGAAAAGAATGCAAATGGTGATCTGAAATTTGTGGATCATAAAAATCCATAGATATTTCTGCATTAATACAAATGATTAATTTACTTTCTCAGGTAGCTTTCAAAAAAAAGCTTTTTGGGGGGGAGGGTGAAGGTGAGACAAGTGATTGGGAAACTCCCACATACTGCAATTTCTAACAATCTGCTTTTTGAGGTCCTTTACATTATTGTCAGAGCAAGTAACAACATGTGAGAATTAGAAGTCTGATCTGTCTACTCATACGAATACATTTCACTGAATCTAACTTTTAATGTCATAATGGCCAATTTGTTTATAACGTATTTTCACTGTTCAAGATAATTATCAGTAGTTGTGACCAAAGCACATCTGTCTATTAGCATGTTCTTTGTCAACTAAGACTTATTTTTTCCAGAAAAACAAAAAGCATGTTAGCCTATCTTTGCACAGACTTTATCTGGGGTTCTATGTTTTTGTTATTTTAACAGCTGCAAAATACTCGGGTGCTACTTAGCTCAAGTGTTGCTCTTATAACCATCCTTATAAACTTCTACAGTCATCAGAGGTGAACCTAAGGTGTGAGTGTACACACAAAAAAAAAGAGTTAGCATTTTCACCTGTATCATATGTATTTATACTTACACTTAAGTTTCTCTGCGTAGTTCTAAATTCTTCTAATGAAATCACCTTTTGGGTTCTTTTCCACCATTCTGACTTCCAAAAAACAGTTTAGCAAACCCCTATTTCTTTGGTGTCATGAAATCAAATACTATCTCAAATACTATCTGTTCTGCACAGGGGTGGGGATCGATGAGATGAGAGCAAACTGCTTGCAGAGGTCTTTACGAATCTCAGTAAGAAAGGCCCAATAACAAATGCCTTAATAAGATAACTTTTAATAATGTGGAGTAAGAAGGGGAATGTAGAAAGCAAGTAACGTCTTACACCCTGATATGGGGTAAGACTAGTAATAAATAGAAAATAATGGTTAA
>NW_008599650.1:0-33147 GCF_000691845.1 Merops nubicus
CGGGCACCGCGGAACCGTTGGGGACAGCCGCGGAGAAGAAGATTCTTCTGCCGGTGCCAGGGGGGCAGCCGAAAAGCGGGCGATGCGATGCTGTTCCCCACCGCTGCCTCCCGGGAGATGAGAGCTCCGCGCCGTCCGGGCGGCTCCAGGTGCTGCGCTTGCGGATCTGCGATCCCAGGTGGCTGCGGCGATCCTCAGCGAGCTACCGGAGTCTTCCTCTTTCCGTTCAAAATTAGGCTCTTTTCTTTCTAATTTCGACTCCTGCTTTGGAAACAATATAAAACCTGCGCTTTGCGGTTTTATTTTAAATCGTTCCAGTATTTTATATATATGGTTTCAGGACTTCTTTTAATGCTGGGATACACACTAACTCCTGTCAAAGTTAAGAGTCTTTACGTATCACTTTTTCTGGAAGACTACAAAATAAGATGTGCCTCTATAACGCTTTCAAATCTAAGCGTGTTTTCAGCCAGCTGAGTGCTCTGTAACAGGGAGAAACAATCCACAGAGGCTGCGAAAGGTTTAAAATGCCATAACAGATTAAAGACAAACAAAAAAAACCCCTAAAACAGAAAAAGAAAAAAAAATCAGAGCGGGAGGGTTTTACTAAACTGTTTTCATCTTCATGATTCTGAAAACCTGCTGTTGTCTAAAAATCCTGAACTAAAATAATGCAGAAAACTGCATCTGCTTTTGTGATCCATTTTCTTTTACTCTATTTGACTTTATCAAAAGAGTTTAATAACTTCTATTTAATATGTCTGTGTGAGATGCTTTTATTTCCTTATATCCAACCGTTACTATCTCACTTGTAGAGCTTTTCTCTCATAACTGCTGCAGGATGACTAGAGATCCAGCAAATATTTAAATGCTCTGAGAGAAAGCTTATCTAAAGGCAACAAAACTTCAGTGAATCGTGTTCTGTTGCTGCAGCCTATTTCCTTAACAATTAACAGCTTCTTATTAGAAAATATCTTATACTAAAATGTTTAAATTGAAAGACATAATCAGACTGAAATGACTGACAAAAAGCAAGAAGCTATTCATCTGAAAAAAATGGAAGTTGTTCCTTTAGACAGATTAATCCCAAATTGTTCTGTCAATATCAAGAGTAAATTACTGAAACTTTATATCGTCAATTTATAATTGTAGAAATCTTGTTTGACTATGCTAATCTATGCTAAATTCCTCAATCGCTGTTCATCCAAACTACAGTTGTTCAAATATCCCTGCCTGAAACTGGGTATCTGTGTATTTATACAAGGAATGTGATCTGTGCGTGTATAAATATGTATATGTATATTCAACAAACCAGGTAATATACATTTTGATTTGCAAGAAATCATCAGATATTCTAGACAAGCAGCTTTCAGGTTAAGGGTTATTTACAAACTGTTCATTTGATTATTATTCATTAGCCATTGGCAATTCATACCTGATCGGTCACCTGCTTCTTGGCTGGGCAAGCAAAAGCAATTACAAAAGAAATGTTAGATGACAGTAAAAATTAATTTTCAAGCTCTGCACATAGGTATTTGTAAAATATACAGATTTGTGGACAGGTCAAATATGCTTGGTGGCTATCTCAATACTTCAGGATAAATTAGTGATGAATCACATTTGCTCATTCCCTGATGTTATCGGTCAATCTGGGTTTTCATTGCTCAGCCAGCATGACATTTCCATTGCCACAGAGCAATGATGTCACTGATGATACTAACCATACACTCACGTCATTTACTGAAAAAGTCTCACCCACTCCAATAGGAATTTTTGATGTGAAACAGTGAGCTTTGCTACATCATCCTCCCCACCCCCCCCAAAATAAAGAATTTTCAGAACTCTGAAACACAACAAAATGCAAATTAAAATACTCTGATGCATCCACTTGCATCAGGTGCAAGGGTTCTGGTATGAATGCAACGTGTCAATACAACAATGAAAAGACAGCTTTGGTTGTATTTTCAGGGGTAAATGTGATACCATGAGCGTTCAGGAGTGAGAGTGCCCACTGAAGCCATCAGGAGGACCTAGTGTGCGTTGTACTTCCAGGAACAGGCCTGATTTGAAAGCTGCAGATAAACCTGTTCCGTGATAATTTGGCGATATTAATCAAGATACTTGAAGGAAATCGTGGGGAAAAATAAATCAAATTATAAGAATGGTTGTTTGGTATGAAATACAGGTTTAAACCAAACACTGCTTCTTCCCCAATTCTGCCTGCTACATTTTAAGAATGACAGTGACTCATCTTTTATCTGGTCCCACTCTTTTGCCTGATGAATTGTCTTATCTCACTCACCTTTATATCCTTTAGAGTGCCCCCTATGATCTATAATCAATTCCTTGAAAAAAAAAAAAAATTAGGAATAAAACAAATTATGGGGAAAGGGAGTTTAAAAAGCATAGGATGACAGGAGTGGAGGAGCTGACAGAACCAACCACCTTAGTATGGGTGAAGCAGAAGCAGCCACAATGAAACACGGAGAAGGCAATGTGTGGACAGGTGTAGGGAGGAAGCAAAAGGATAGATGCAGCTAAAACCCAAGCTCTGGAGCTGAGTAAATACAGCTCCAAATTAAATCCTTAATGGAAAAATCCTGTGCAAATTAATAAAAATAACTGCCTTTTTATTTTTTTTAGGGGTTTTCTGCGAAATGATTTTGCAGAACACAGTCATTATTACGCAGCTACTAAATTGCTATCACAAATTAGAAACCTACAGAAAAGACATTGCTTCCTAAAGCCCTATTTTCATAAGGGATTCTTTTTACAAAGGACTATTCTCAAACACTGTAGACATGCAAAGAGTATATTTGTTTAAAGGCTACGTATCAGCCATTTTCTCCAATTCCCACAAACAGGCACACAAGACTCCTCTTTTCCACGAGAATATTCATGGCAAGTGTTGACAGCATGCAAACATCCACAGCAGCCATCCTGAAAGTGTTCTGAGGAATTACCTCCTCCAGATGCAGAAGAAATACCATGATGAGGTCCAAAACGAACTGCAATTTAGTAAATCAAAACAACATGTTCCTTTAAGAAGTCAACATCTGTTCAGAGATAACCAATATCCAGAAAAAGGGAGGGGGAAAGTAAATAAATATATTGTTTGCTTTCAGTACTTTGCTCAGCTCTGCTTATGTCACCACTTTCTGCTCTACAAGGTGACAGAGCTGAATTGTTATGTGGCTGGAACTATAAATAATCAAAGTTTATCTAGAAGTCCTATGCTATGTGGTGTATGATGGTGGGTGCATTAATAAAGCTGTGAGGCCATGTCTTTTTCTTGCAATTTCTTCATTTTAGAAAGACACAAAACTATGCAATGTTCTCAGTACTGTTTTTCAGGGAAAATTTTCATTTCTTCATGGAAAGAAAATATCTCATGTGCCAGAGTAAGACTTTTTTAATCTCAAAATTTTCAGGTAGACATATTGCTACCTATTATATTGTAATGAAAAGCAAACTACATTCAATTTTTAAAGGAAAAAAAAAAAAAAAAAAAAGCTAGTACCAGTGTCCAAAGGGAAATATTTAAAATAATTGTACTCAGATTTGTTTCATACAAAGGACTAGGAAAGAACCTAAAGAAAACTTTATGATGCCATCTACTATTTTGTGCTGTCCTATGCAGAACAAAGATCAGGTATTTATTGATTTTATTTAAAAGGTGTTCAGAAAAGGAAATGGCTGTTTGGGCTTCAGTTACTTTTGTTAAAATAGAGGACCCCCATCCAGAGTAACTGTCTTCTAAGTAAATGAGAACTTCAACAGCAGCTGTCTTTACTGAGATGCTGTATCATAAACTCAAAGCACCATTAACACTGTGAGCTCTTTGACACAAAGACCATCTTCTGAATCATGCCCAGCACAACAGGTTCCTGGCTTGGGACCAGGGTCTCTGATGTAGTAATGAAGCCAAACAGCAACCAACCAGCTGGCATGGTAGGCAACAGCACTGCTGCCACCTCATACTACTGAGATAGGCATTTTCATTGCAAGAAAAATAGAGTTATCAGGATTTTTGTAATTTTATCATTCTGGTTTCATAATGAAATCCAGAGTTAATTTATGACAGAAGAACTTTGTTAAAATTTGCTGTCTGCAAGAGACAAATAATTATTTCAATTCTGTGTCCAGTTGGAACACAGAGATTTTAACCCTTACACGAATTAAAGTGGGTTTATATGCAACAGATTTAAGAAAAAATCCAAACGAGAAAGTTAAGGGTAACTTCTCTTTTACTCCTTCACCATGAGTTGTGCAACTTGCTAACACATAGCACAGATCATACATCACTACTGTCACAACAGGGGTGCCAGCCTTCCCCCGTAACTCGCTTTTGTAACTCCTTCACTTTCCCAAATTTTCCAAGCACTAGAAACAAACAGACTTCTCCAGAGCACAGTTCAGGAGAAATCCTACTGCCCCATCACTGGCAAATTTTCTGATGGCACTAGCAATCTCAGCTCTGAGTTTAAGTGTAAGGCTTTGTTCTAGCCTAAGCCTACAGCTGATTGCCCTTGGATATTAACAGGAGATGCAAAAATAAATGAAGATACTTGAGTCCAACCTTTAGCATTATCTACAAACAACACAAATTGTGACTTCTGAGCATCACTCAGAGGGAAACAAGGTTCTTTTTAGCACAATGCTTCATCCTTTTCACTCGAACTCTTCCTGTGTTTTACAGTTTCTGACAAGTCCCATTCCGTCAGTTGCAGTAACTACCAAGTTACCCTCTAGGAAAAACAGGACTTTAAATCCTGCCCCATCTGTTAAAAAAGTCAATCCTGTGATAGCGAAATGCAGTCATTAGCCTTCAGAGTTAACACACTGATGAGACCAAGAAAAATGTAAAGGAATGCATACGTCTAGCAACCATGGGCTATTTAAGATGCTTCCTGAAACAGCTTGGTTTCAAATCTATACTGTTTCCATGTAGAAACATACCTTTGTAATCCTGAAAACTAGAAGGCTTGACTTTGAAAGGAAAGCTTGAACTCTTCAAGTTTGTTGTGCACTCATAGGTCTTCTGTGTGGACTCTCAGACTGATGACAGCATAACATGCATTCATTTAATACCACAATCGAACTGGTAAAAAAGTTTATTGCCTAAGTAACTTTTCTCTATCCCATCCTCACTTTAGGTGCCAAGAAATTTGATTCAACTTGGCTCCCTACGGCAGCACACGCGCACACACTATGATACACCTGCTCTCTTTACATCCCACCCTAGGCCATACTTGTTATCTTTTTCTTCAATGTTTTTTGCACTCCTCGCACTCTGTTTTCTCTTTTTCTTTCTTCCCTTGCCCCTCCTCTCTCTCTCACACACAGAGACAATATTTTTCTAGCTGCATAATCAACATAACAGTACAGATTTCCTTTGGAAAATACTTCAATGTCAATATGTGAAATAGACCATGTAGAAGGCTGGGGTATTACTGCCATCATCCCTGAACAAATACTGTTTCACATATGCAATCCTAGACCATTGCAGACAAGCTTAATTTGATTCAGTACAAGTCTTCTTCAGAAATAAGACACCACTGCCATGTACTTTTATTCATTCCTTTTTATCTGTCTGTTTACTTATTATCTCCTTTGCCATCACCCAGCAGCCCATGTTATTCCAACAGCTTTCTCTCGCTCATGCACAATCCATCCTTCCACTTTGTCTTCAGTTCACTATTTCTTCCCACGCTACCACATCTGGCACAGCTCAGCAGATGTACTTCAAACTGGCAGCACCGCTGCTGTCTCAGCTGCAACAAGCTCTTCACCTACTTCCCCTTCACTGCTTCCAAAGTCTTTCCCCAGCAGAAGCACCTCCTCCTGCTCCCCCACTGCCAGGGTCCCACGGGGAGCAATGATACTCACTAGAAGAGGTGGATTCTTCCCAAGCCTTGGGACAGCTGATAAAGCAGAGGAAGAGGAAGGACAGAGACTGCTTGTGCTCTAGCAGAAGCCTGGGGCTGCCTATGGAGGACACTTTAGGATAGTAAAAAATGAAGCAGCATTATCTTATCAGTCTGGCCATGGAGACAGGGAGTGGCTCATCTCTCCTGCTTGATACAAGTTCCCCAGATGAATGACTGGGAAACTGAGTACAAACCATAGAGCTCAAGCAGAACAAACAGGACACATCCTACCCCTGTGATCATACAGGATCAGCAGCTACTCCAAAACAGCCCAGAAATAAAATAAGCACAAACAATTTCTTTATGAGTATTCCTTAGAAAGAAAGTTACATTCCATAGGTATAACGAACGGGATTCCTGTTCAGACTAGGAAGCTTGGTATTCGTGCCAGCAAACAGGATGGGGACTGTAAAAGATATTGATTGCTTTATTACATAAAAAATAAATACAAAGCAGTGTACTGCAAAATGCTGCAATCACAGCTGGATACAGTACAACTAAGTAGCTAGCAGATTTTTGCAAACAAGTTTACTTGAACTGATAATCATGTTTGGTATGGGGTTTTTTTGTTTGTTTGTTTGTTTTGGGTTTTTTTTGTTTTTTTTTTTCCTGCAAATCTCCTGCACCTTTAGGACAAAAGCATGAGAGAAAGCACTGTGTAACTCACTTGAAGCAATCTCTACAGTGTCCTCAGCTCAACTTTCTTTTGCTACATGCAGTCTGCAGAGATGTAAATGACGCACTTGTGGGTCTAATTATTTTCAAGACAAAGCAGTGATGCAGCTCCCACCAAATCCCATTACTCAGAATCCCTACACTGAGAAAGCTTCTGGTAAGCCCTCTGGTTTGTAGTTTCTCAGAGCAGAAAAAGTAAATCCCACAGTAGTCCCAACACCCATGTTACATCAGACCATCTCTAGATCTGATCTGTCTCATGCATACTCAGATATAATTATCTATCATTACTTTTTTTTTTTTAGTACAGACTGGCATCCAGACTAAACAAGCCATTAATGCAGGAGCAACTCTGGATTTATCTCTTGAGAAAGGATTCCTTTGTGAGTCCACAAACCTTCCACTCAACTAAATCTCTATGTGGGGTTTTGGACCCATGATTACTCTAACCTAAGTTGTGGTTTGACTGGATGTGACTTCACTAAATAAAATCTACAGGATTTTATTAGAAAAGCAGAATTTTTGCTGCCAATAGCTTTTTGTTGCCTGTCAGCCTTTGTCCTGCACATGGTTTATCACAATACAGACTCAAAACTGGAGACTATTTTTCTCACCTACAAAACTATCAGAATTGATCTTCCATCTGTTTCAGCCCCATGGATGTCCAAAATAATAGGCTACTGTTAATGCAGCTTTAAATGGTATATGGAGCAGGGCTTTAAATGAGGGGGAAAGGGAGCCACAGGAACTTTTAATAGGGGAAGAAAACAAAAATGAGACAATCAGGTAGAATTTTGGTGTGAAGAGAGCTTAGGAAGGGGTGTGTGCCATGAGAGGGAAACCCAGCCACCTCCCCCTTGTCTTATAGCTGGGCTCCAGCTGCATATGGAGCCTGTCACTCTCTTCCAGATCAGTGGAGGTCTGAACCAGTGGTCTGCAAGGGATGCCCTGATCTTCAATGTCAGTCTCTACTGTCATAGGCTGGTCATGCATCAAAAAAATAATTTACATGGCCTACGGTGCCTCAGTAGGAAGGTCATTCAGAATTTTCACTCTTCCTACAACTAATTTCTATCCAAAATAAATGTATGTCCATTTCTTTTGGACCATCTTTTTCCTCAAGCTTTAAACATCTCTTCTGCCTTCTTGACCTTTGGTATTTAAAAGAAACAGTACTGTCTTTCTCAAACTTCATTTTCCTTGACTAATTGAGGGACAATCTTTTAGTTCTCTCACATAACTAACTTCAGACTCCTGATGTTTCGCCTTACAAGCCCTTCTTTATACCTATTTCACTTGGAATTCATCTTTCCTCAGTACAGGTGACTACAGTTGCAGACATGCTCTAGCAAATGTTTTACGGATGGCTTAAACACACACCTAGTTCTTTTTGAGAAATTTTGCCTGATATATCATGGTTGCAATATTGGGGGGGATCAGAGGGATAACTGTTGCCCAAGTACTTTTGTGATGAACACAGCCATGAGGCCTTTTTTCCTTCATGGTTGTTTCCAGCTGATGAGCTCAAAAACAAAATTCATATTTGTCCCTAGGTGAGTGGTTTTGCACTTTGTACTGCTCGTTTCATTCTGCTTCCAGTAACACAGACTACAGAACTCTCTGAATCATCCCAAGATCTGCTCCAGTTGCCCTCTGTGCAGACAATGGCCTCTCGTATTTTAGAAGCTCTGCTAACACAGCCTTACTTGCATACAGTGAAGCAAATATGAAACCAGTTCAGTCCCCAAACAATTTCTTGCTAAATTGAACTCGTAACCTTCTGTATGGCAGCAGGGCAATTGTCATCCCTTTAGCTATAAGCACTTCATTCTCAGGTGGTCTACAGTACCCAGCATTTCTGCAGACTTCACATATATCCAAGACATTGCCAGATAGCTCTACCAAACAGGGAAGTATTAGTCATTAATGCTGCCTTATAGAGGAAGAAACACAGAACTTTTCTGGTTTTGTTTTTGTTTGTTTTTTGGTTTTTTGGTTTGGTTTGGGGTTTTTTTTTTTTTTGTTTTTGTTTTTCCCCTAAGGTTATGCAGGAAGTTTAAAAACAGAATTCTAAAAGTTCTTTGAAAGAATGACACAAAGGTATCCTGGTCCCCACTCTACTTCTCTGACTGCAATATCACCCTCTGTTTTCTCACCCATTGCACAGATGAGGAAGTATCCCAGGCTGGGGCTGGCTTCGGGCAGAAGCAAAGCAAGCAGATCCTGAAAGCCGCAGACTGCCAGAGGGCACCTGGCTGCCTGCTCTGCCCTTCCAGGAAGGCAAGCAGACGAGCTCTTCCAGCAGGGTAGCCACCCAAAGAGCACAGCTCTAGCCCTGCCCCAAAAGCCTCCTGCTGTCTCAGCCACCGAGGCGATGATCACAATGCAGGGCTTGTCCTGAGTGCCTGCTGCCCTGCTTTTTAAAGAAAATAAATTTCTGCTCTCCTTTGTTTTTCCTCTTCCCACAGCCATTTTTCTTTGTTACAGTGACACTAAACAGTTTTCAAAGCAAACCCTCACATTCAACAGAAGTGTAATTTTTCAAAACCACACTCATTGCTGAGATCAAACCATCCCTCCTCGCCTGTGAACTACCAGCCTTCTACGCTAGCCCGCTCTACCAAACATTAAATTACAAGGTACACAAATGGCTTAATCACAGAAGTATAGAAACTCCAAGCAACAGTAACTGACCTCTTACTTCACTGAAAAAGAAAAAAAAAAAATATCTCTTGGTTTCTTTCTTTGTTCATAGTGAGATCTAAAAACCCAGCACCTCCCCAGTTACGTATACCTTCTTGTAAGTGAGAACTTGCTCTCTGTTATCAGAAATCTGGCCTGGGTGTAGAAGATTCACACCTAAAGATTAGTGCATTGTCAATATTAACTGCTTTCATGAGATTGCTGCATTACTCTGCCAAGCAAAACTATTTGATCAACAGGACCCATGTTGAAGCCTGGTGCACAAGTCGAGGTGCTTCTGAAGTTTTTCTAAGATTTTTATAATAGCTGGGTTTCAGGCAGCAATACGAATAAAACTGACCCGGCAGCAGCTACTGTAGTTGCAGTGATCTGTACCCTGGTTTCAGGACACAAATGACCCAACCACAGCAGGATTTATTATAGCTGCTACTTCTGTGTACACTGTGTGTCAGATCGGGTTTCCCATAAGACATTTTGAAATGGCTCGTTTTGAGTAACACAGACAAAAGTTAATTCACACTACTACTGCTCCATGAAAATCAGCATAGCTGTGTTTCTCCAAAGGTGTTTCTCTATAGAAAAGAAATCTCAGTATATACTACTTCCCCAACTACAGTACTTTAAGGAAATGAAAGAATAAATGTGGGAAAGAATAGAAAAGATCTAGAAAACTGACATATGAAAGTACACAAAAGAGAAAGGAAAAACAGTTGTTATCAGATGGCAAGTTAAAGTTTGTAAGGAAGGGAAATATGGAGAAAGGTAATAGAAAATTAAATGGAGTCAAGTGGAGTCAGCATCTTGGAGCTCTAGTGGAGCCCCAGGAAAGGACGCATCATCTTTACTGAAAAAAACAGAGCATTTCTTTTAGCTGTTCAGCCAGCAGTTATTACAAACCCTGCCACACCCTTGCAGTACATTCAGGCAATCAGAAATATGTTTGGTTTGTATGTTCACGTTCTTACTCTTCAACTCATAGTTTCCTTGATGAGACGTTCAAGCTGAACAATGATAATTCGCTCACATACCCAGAAGAAAGATTGTGTCCTTGCTATGCCTGAAAATGTGCACCTCATTCTTTTTTGCTTTGTGCCAACATAAAGCCACAGACTTCAATGGATTGAGTTATTTCTACCATAATCGAAGAGAAGAGCCAGACTTCATGGTGTTGGCGTTTCCTTTCAGCCCTTCCCTTGCCTGCCTGCCTTATTTTCCCCTTTCCAAGTGTTCTCCAACTGCAGCTCACAGGGATCTGGCTAAGATGAGGTTCTCTCTAGGGAAAAAAAATGCTAGAAGTTATCTAAAGCTTTATGCTGCAGTGAAGTACTTGCTGCAGATGCATGGGACAAGGAGGAGATCCATCTCTCCATGAGCACTGGAAGTGGAGGGAAGTTTAGGAATCCCCATGCAGGTAGCATCGTTCAGTTGTGCAAAACGAGCAGCAGCAAACAACTTCAAGCCCACCACTCCAATTAGATGAATCTACCAGATGGAAAATCACTTTAAAAGCTAGCAAGACTGTCATATTTTGCTGATTTGTCAACATGTACCTTCCAAGCATGTTTGAAAACAAAACAAAACAAAATCCTCAGAAAGCCAGAGAAAGCAGAATTACAGCTGGGCTCTTCACACATGAGACCAAAACAAATTGCCCACATTTGTAGACTCAGTCCTCACTGACTATTTATACATAACTTTTTTAAGTCCTGCATTAACTGCTGAATGAAAGGGATTTCCTTCTAGGTCATTACAATAAGCATATTTTTAAAAATAAGAAAATCAGGTGGGATAAAAGGAATAGATACTATATGAAAGCCTGTTTGTACTTGGCACACCAAATAAAGGTGTAAGGTTCATTACTCCCTGGTGTCACTGTCTGATTAGGTAACTTACCATAAGTTACAGTAGGGTCATTCCGACTTTGCAGATATGTTCTAAACCATTATGTCCTTTGTTTACTTGGGAAAAAAAAATATTTTCTGAATTTCTTTACTTTTGGCATATTTTTTTGTATTGTACTTGCCACAAGAGCCCAATGGAATGTGCTTTTTGACTTCTTTGGTACACACTATGACCATGGTTTCGTTAGAGGCTTGCATATTCCAAGCTCAAACATTGACCATCCTCAGCTGACAGGTCATTTCAGCCCACATTTAATCCTTGGAACATATTGTTCTTGTGTGTTTAAGGACTCTGTGAACACCATGTTTGTACAAATGGCTATGCACACAGAACTAAATACTGAGGTACACCTAAGCACTTGTGCATGGTGATGGTACCTGGTTGCTTTCAGAAACTTGAGAAGTCAGGCTACTGTAGTGTTAATGACCACTGAAAGGGTTTGCTTCTTCCCCAGAAATGCTAAAACTGTATAACTGGTTAAAAATATTTAGATTATGCAATGTGTACCCAGCTGTCAGCATCACTGCTATTTTTAAAATGAGATGTCTATAGACAGCTAATAAGGTTAAACTTGAAATTAGAAAAGAAATTCACCTAAGTTTCAGAACTTAGGCAGCTAATTTAGTGAATGAGGCTAGGAAAAATCCTCTCTCATGAGCAGTTCATTCCACAGGTACCTCCACTGAGATTTCTTTCAGATTCTTCCAAAGTTTCTAAGAGTGGACTCTCCCAAAGCAGGGCAAGACCACTAGACAGGCTTATCTGCCATGGGTTCTTCCATGTTTCTAGCAAACCTAATTTGTGGGAATGAAGGGGGATCCCAAGGGGCATGCATGGTTTAACCAGAGTAATGGAACACTTCACATGAAAAAGAAATTTAGCAGAACAGACTATGAATAAGGACTTCAGAATACAGCCCAATGAACAGACTGCACTCCCAAACAGTACCTGGCTGGAACAGTTGGTTTAACTTGTTCTATGTGATATAACAGCACCTAAGAGTAGGAAGCAATCTAAAAATATTAGTGTTCATATGTTAGCAATAGTGTTTTTGCAAAACATTAAAATATTGCCAGAAAGTAGAGATTAAAGCATGCAGCATAAATGTAGTGGTTGCCAAATGTGCCTGTCCTGTATTGTTGGAAACTCTGAAACGTGCCTGTCCACCAATCCCTTCTGGACATCAATTTTCTGCCTCACTTGCCCTTCCCCCTCCCCAGTCATCAGTTTTCCTTTACAGCTCCATGAATCACAAAACTGAAAGAACTCTGAATCATCCCAACACTCATCCAAAAGGTAATTCCCCAAGCAACAATTTGCTTGATGTGGTGGTTGCAAACAACATATATGTGGCTGAGGCACAAGGAACTGCATGTTACCACCAGACAGATTTGGTCACCAAAGCCAGCTCAGATCAGCTGAGAAAAATACTCTACCTTTTAGAAAGTTCAGCTATTTCCCCCAATGAATCTGTTTAAAAAAAAAAAAAAAAAAAGTTATTTTAAATCTGTCTTTAATAATAAAATATAAACAAGAAGCTGAAAGGGACACTTTGATATGGACACACAAAGATCCCTCAAATTTCTTGAAATGTTAGCTTTTAATGATCTTGTCTTCATGTTCAAGAACCTGAACTTCATGGCCATGCTAGAAGACATTTTTGTAACAACTTGATATATCTAAACGTAGATTTTATTTAATTTTTTTTTTCTGATCTTGGTTCCACAATTTTGAATGGTTTTAAAAAAAAAAAAACAAAACAAAAAACAAAAGGAAAAAAAATGTTGACTTTCTCTCTCATTACAGTAGCCTTTCTTGGGGAAGGATGGGCTGAGAAAGCATACTCAGGGGGCACAGAGGACACTCCTGGCTTGAGGACAGCACTCTGCTCTGCAGTGAGCTCTCCCTCTGACAGCCCATCTTCTTCCAGCCCACAGGACAGCAATTCCTCTGCACTCCTCATCCTCTGGGTTCAGTCCCTCTGAGGGTATCCTGTTGGTATCCTGCTCTCTGTTGACATGAGGACCATTACATCTTAGCTGGTTATCCAAACTGTTAACAGTTTGGCCCTTTTTCCTCTCCTTCCATTTAATAACAGGCTGCAATGATGAGGCAAAATTGATGACCCAAATTTGAGCTGCCTAGCCCTGACTTGTAATATAGTCAGGCAGACATTGCCTCTACCAGGGCACAGGAGTTATCCCTCAGCAACAGGTGATAGAAATTCATTACTCCTATGTTGGAACATTAGGCATGTCTGGTCTTCATTTCTATAGATGTGAGCAATACTGAGCTCATATTTCTCTCTTTGTCTTTCATGTTTTTGGACACAGAGCTTTTCCTTCTCCTTTCTGAGTCGTCCCCTTCACAGATTTTGCACGTTGGAATTTCTAGGAGCTTGTGCCTTGTTTCATTTTAACATCTTTATGACTGTGCTTGAATCATGTCTGCAATCCTGAGCAGCACCATGAAAGACTTCCCAGAAAGGGCTTAGCTAAATCCCATTCCCTGTACCTCTAAACTTCTTCTTCCTTTCTCTCCCTGCACTCAGTGTAACTCCCGAGGAAGGCCTCAGGCTTCAGGGGTGCTGAGTGGGATCTGGCACTGGAAAGAGGATTGAATCCCCTCTGGACCCACACAAACTTGCCTGGGGTGCTGAGCTCTCCACCATCATCTGAATTCAGCACCCAAGGACTCTCCCTTCTCTTGGCCAATGCCAGACTCCTTACTTGCACTTTCCAGGGTCTCTTTACAAGCAATCCCCATCCTGCCTGCCCATCCTCCTCCTGTAGCTGTCTCCATCTGCCCAGCCTGGCCCTCCCCAGTCTCCATTTACCTCCTCCCTCCAGCCCCTTTGTGTTCCTCTCATATGCCTGCTTACAAGTTCTTTTCATGCCATCTTCTTCTCATGCCTGGATTTCCCTTCTTAAACCCCATCTGGGATGCATTCACTCTCTTCCTCCCACCTTCTACCCCTTCAAAAAATTAACTTCAATGAGATTTAACAGTGATCTCCTCCACATTAAAAAAAAATTCTTTTAAACTTACTCATATCAATCTGGAAAACTCACTGACCTCAATCATCTGACTTAGTTTTTCCAATAATTATGGTGATCTCCCCTTCATTCTCTTTCTCCCCTCTTCCCTCTCGCTCTTTTCCCTGTTGCCCTTCCCTCTTGTTTGTTCTCCTTTTAACCTGGGCTGGAAGCTTTTCAGGGCATCTTTATCTTGATTGGAAACTGCTGTGCACGTTGATGAAAGTGAGGACTGAGCTGAATGGAACCAAAATGTCCTGCTAACTCTACACTCTGCTGGAGATGCTACATCAGAGGTATCTTAGTAAGCAATAGCCAGAAAGGAACACTGGAGAAATTATAACTAGAGATTGGGCTTGTGTCAAGGAGTGATTTCCCGAGGTAAAGTCTGATAACCCTTTCTTTGACAACAGGAGCTGTTTTGCCCTCTCAGCTGAAGGTAGCAGAACCTACCAGGAAGTTCTCACTGTCTTACAGCACACAGGAACAGGATACAATATAACGTAATCCAGGCTCCAGACCTGCAGTGGGGAACCTTTTTTTAAAACTTGGGATGATTCCATTTTACATGCTCTCCATGTCACCATGCCAGATCTCTCACAAACACCAGCCATTGAATTACACTGTTAACTCGGGGGCAACAAGCATTGTGCTGCTCAAGTTTTGCAGGTAGGTAACCACACCTGTCTGCCTCACCTTCTCCAATTTGAACTGGAGATAATGTGTATAGATCAAAAAAATGAGATGTGAAGACTATTTTTCCCCTCCTAACATAAAGAAGAGAATAAAGATGTGTAGGTCACTTGATCATTTCCACAATGGTAGCACTTAAGAGTGCCTGCAGGGACCCAGGAACTGTGCAACCCATACTCTGATGAGTCTGTCACACAAACCCTCTAAGGATGTTCCCAGTGGGGGCAACTGCACTGCCGGAAAAAGTGCTCTGGGCAAGCAGAGGGAAGGTGCAGAAGGCAGGGACAAGAACAGGAGGCGAAGATGGCTCTTGACCTGCCATGAAGGGGGAATGAACCAAGAGTCCTGTGACAGAGACACAATTGGTTCTCCCACCCATCCCTTAAGCAGTCACCAGTGGCGATTTGAAACTATACAACTAATACATAATGGGTTGTATCAACATCATAGTCTAGCATCAGACTCAAAAAACAGTACATGTTTGCATGTTGGCAGTGCATTACTGAATTAGCATCTTCAGTAATGGCAAAGGAAGAGCATAAAGATATCAAAACAATTTCCTTCACAGGGTAGAGCATCAAAATCAGTCCAATGGTATAAAACTAGAGTGTAATGAATATCTCAGGAGGCTGGTAATAGTAATGACATTTCACCTTGAAGCTCATCAGACTAATAATTGAGTCATTAATGTTCTAAGACTTCAATACAACACTCCTCATTC
Source organism: Merops nubicus (assembly GCF_000691845.1). NCBI lineage: Eukaryota > Metazoa > Chordata > Aves > Coraciiformes > Meropidae > Merops > Merops nubicus. The sequence goes on from NW_008599650.1 coordinate 15,660, forward strand.
CTTAAGAAAAGGGGTCTCATTTCATTCACAGGGAGACATTTCTGTCAAGTACGGTGCAAACCTTCCTCTGTGCTCTGAAAGCTTTCTGGTTGCCTGTAGGGCATTAATGGTTGCAATTCATTTCTATAAAAGGGAGGGCAACCACACTTCAAAAACACATCTCTAGAATGAAAAAATATTGACAAGCCTTCTCAGTAGCTTCTGTGAAAGAAATACAGGTCTGAATTGGCTTGCAGACTTAACTCCATTCATTCTTAATAGTCCTTCCAGCCAGAGCATAAGAAAACAGGGCCATGACACTGCTTTTGTGCCTAAATCTCAGTCCAGGCCTGACAGCCTCCAAGCTATTGGTGAGGAGCAGCTGGAGCTTTCACAGTTGGGATAACTTCAGCATCTTGGTAGCATTTTAATTGCCTAGAATTTCTATTACAAGGAGCAATCTCAGCCTCCCATCTGAAAAGTAACTTTAACTTCTGGGAGAATGATTATCGCTAACTATTAGCCTGAGAGGAATCTCAAGACTCCTACTTCTACTTTATTGACTTTCAGTTGTTAAGCGTTTGTCTAGAACTGGATTTTTTTTTTCTTTCATGGAGAAGTTTAATAAGAGGGTGTAATTAATCAAAGCATCTGACTTCAGAAAAGTGCTAACACCCACAAAAACTCATTTTCAAGGACTTGTAAAGCCTCATGCACCTTTCTAACAGTACTACAGAAATCTATAGCCCAACAATTCATCCCAGAGTTTTTACCTCTGCTAGGCCAGCAGAAACCAAGGGACAGTCCTGGAATTTGAGAGAATGATGAGAGCAGACTGTGTTCAGCAGCCACCATGTGTTTCCTTAAAAAGTAATCAGAATTTTACTACGGTTATTTTCTCTTTCACTAAGAAGAGCATTGAGTTGTACTGCTATGAAGTAGCAGTTTCCAGAACCTAGCTTTACACGGTTTTTCTAGACTTCATTTAAACTATATATTTACCAGTTTGCTTGTCAAGGCTTTGAAGCAGGGACAGTCTACTGTTCTGTGTTCAAGCAGTGTGACAAACTAGCATGACACACCTCTGTTCTGGGTTAGTCCAAGGCAATTCTGGAAAAAAAATAGCAAGCAGTCAGTACAGAAGACACAGAGTAAGTACCCTAAAAGCACCATTTTCAATTGACCTTTCTTCACTGCAGTTTAGAAGCAACCTCTGCCCCTGGGATGTGAACAGTAGCACAGTGGTCTCCTCTCAGTGTCTACAGTGCCATAGTCACAAGACCTGGGCACAAGCAGAGAAATACTGGGGTAGAGAAAGACTTCACTGAGCCTCCATGAACGTACATACAGTGTGTGTGAATGCCAAGGAGCGGGAAAGATCAATGAAAACCTGATTTAAAACACCTTGTTACTTCACAGTAACAGCCCCAAATGCTGTAGCCGTAACACAAGGTCAAGATGTAGTTGGTTTAGCCACTGCTGTGGAAGTCGATGTTTTATTTTGGTGCTTTTTAATAAGAGGGAAGGAAATGCCTCTCATTGCTCAGCAATGATTCCTTTGGGCAATTAGGAACGACATCAACAGGCTAGAGGGAGGTTTGCCCAGAAAAATGAAGGGTGCGGGCCAGAAAGCAACAACAGCAGACCCTTGGAGGTTTGAAAGTAACATGAAGGATACCCAGAGGCAAGACCGGGAACATCTTGAATCAGGGAAAACAGCAGTAGCTGTATAAAGCCCATGCTGTTTTCTGTTTTCAGGTTTACAAAAGCTTCTACAAATGAGTAAGCCCTGTGAAAACGTTAGAAGGTTACAGATAAGATGTGGAGTAAACTCAGCTGTATCTGTGTCACAACCAGCAATATGCTGCATTCCTAACTAGAAGATCCTGAATACGTTTTGGAAGGGACTCAAGCTGCCAGGCTCAAAGCCAACACAATCTGTGGGTGGGTGCTGGAGGCTTGCCTTGAAATCCTCTCCATGCCAGCTAACCTATGGAGTAATAATGGCATTGGTTTTGGAGGGAGATTTCACAGTGTTTAAAAGCTAGGAGAGACCACAAGTTCATCTACCGTGACCGCCTGCTTATCACTGGCTGTTAAATTTCACTCATGTGCTTCCTATTGAGAATAATGGTTTGGGTTATAATAAAGCAAATCATTCTTTGGTCAACCAAGCTGTGTGTCTGCTGCAAGACAACGAGCGAGCAGGAAGGGAAGAAGGAGCTCAAATCCTTCCAACCACAGGTGTGGTACAACCACACATTCCTTGTAGGTGATCCACATACCTGTCCTAAGGGAAAATCAAGATGCTTCCCAGGTCTCAACTAAGTGACCAGGAGAATCACTTTTTCCTCTGGCTGATCCAAATCTGATCAGCAGTTTCCCATGAGGTGTAAGACTGAGACACTAGAGAGGTATCTTATAATGAGAACACCCTCTACTATCTACTCTATCAGGTCTCTTATCTACAACTTGTGGCCTGTCTTTGAGCAGTCAAAAGAAGGTGAAAACACCCCCAGAACTCATCTTGCTAACCATATATCAGAGGGAAATAAACTTTCTGACCCCTGTGGGCAGCCAGCTGAAGCCCTGGAGCATGAGACTAGTTTAAAACCAAGATGCTTTCCAGAAAGGAAAGAGGGGAAGACAACAGTATGGAAAGATGAAGTACAAAAGTACAGCACTGTCTCAATTCCAAGTAAACCTTCCACCTTCCAACTCCATTACACTACATGGGAAACTTACCAGGTAGGCATTTTCTAAGATGACACCCAGAGGTAAAATCATATTTTACCAACCCCTTCTTCTAGCCCTACCCAACTTTGTAAAACCAGGAGCAGAAGAAATTTCTAAAAAGAAGTTAAAAGAAGGCTCACTGAACTCATTGTGACAATAGTCCCATGAGAAACAAACATAACAAAAACCTGGAAAGTGAAAGAGCAAACAAGGCTTATCAAGAGATAACAAAGCAAGCATTAATTTGAAAACATGGAAGACTGAACCAGTTTATTCAGTATGTAAGGGAATAAATATTAACAATGCTGACTATTTTCAGGGAACTAACAAGTGCAAGGAGCAGAAAAATGGCCATGAATGAGGGATAAGCACACACATTTTAGGGATAGAGGGAGATGAAGCACTATGTCAGTATGAGTTACCTAGAGATGAAAGATGAAAAACATGATTCATTCACTATTTGTACAAGTGTCTTCCAAGTATTTGGAAACAGATACCACAGTTCCAACATTTAGCAAATAAAGATTCTAGAAGATAGGCTGACATTATCTTCCTAAAAGACTAACACCTACATTTCTTTAAACCCTCTGGGATATTTATGAGTAGCCAGGGGGTGCATTTGGAATTGTGAAACCTAATTAGTGAGTCACTAAAGAATTATGAAGCATAAATTAGGTCAAATTCATTTTTATGCATTAGCTACTGGTGTTGATTCAGGTAAGGAACCAACAGATCCAACCTAAGGGATCTTCAGGGATATCTGCTTATTAATCAAGTTCCACGTGGACTGGATTGCTGAATAATCCACTTTGTTCATTAACAGCAGTTTTAAGAAATGAGCCTGATTCTGTAGCCAGTGTGTCGACAAGCCCATCGATTATCACCCCTGGGAAAGTTTTCTATTCCAAGAACGGCAGCAAGGAGGCAGAGATCTAAATCCGGCACCTCCCTGCCCTGGAGGTGGTGAAGAGCAGAAGCACCAACAGGGCAATATCCTCATCATTTGTTGACTGTTTACATCAAATACAAGCACTTCACTGTCCCTTGCACTGTACTCTTCAGGCAAGCCTCTGCCAGCACTTCCCAAAGGCAGCGTTTACACACAGAGAACTGGAGCTGGGAAAGGCTTAGCAATTTACCTCAACTCACACAGCAAGTGTCTGGGTTTGTGCTGGGGAAGCAGTTGTGGTTTGGCCAATGGGAATGATGAGCACAAACCATCAACTTATTTCAAAGATGTGCTCAACTTCTATCAAGGTCATGCTGAGTGCTGTTGCTACCATCATACCTACTACTGCAACCGCAAAATTTCTTCCTTGAATCTCTTGCCCAATCTAGCTCCTTTTAATGTGAAAAAAAAATTTGATATGGTCTTGCTCTCATCATCAGAGATGCTCATACCTGCCACTCTATTACCTTTGCTCACCCATCTTTTCATCTCCCTCTGCCAGTCAATCCCTGAACTGATGATTCTGGCAGGTTCTGCATCCCATTCTCTATTCAGAGCAGAACAGCATTAAAGAACGCTAGCAGGTACTTGTTTGCAGCAGAGAGAGCATGCTTTACAAACCCAAGTACTTAAAAGAGTAAAATGGAAGCAGCATCCAATCACCTTGTGCTGTGGTTGCCTGGTACCAAAAATGGATTTATATGAAATACCTGAACAAGGCGAGAGCTATTTCAGCTTTTCATATGTGTCCACCCAAAACTTTTGCACCAAGTATAGCAACTCAGAATGAAGTGACTGCTCTAAAATATCATTAATTGTTCACTTTCTTCATTTAATGCAACTGACTGGTGCTATATGCTTATGTGTTTTTTTTCCTTTTGACCAGAAGCACAGAAAAAAACTCCTCTTGGAATGTTTTATTGTTTTAAGGTCATGGTAATAGTGCTTGAGCTTCAGTCTAAAACTAATCTAGTCCAAGTTTTAAAACCATGTTAAACTTGCTGATTCAAAGGAAGTTATCCAGAGTGTAAGGCAGGGATATTGGGATATAAGCTGAATGGAACTCTACGAAACAAACAAACACCAGAAAACACTACTATTTTACACGAAGTTGAGAAGAATTGAGGCTGACATCCCTAGGCAAATGGCAGCAAGTTTTTATACAAAACCTGGAGGACACTATTGTGTGCACCCAAAAGATATCAGCTGGAAGCACGCAGGCAAAAAGCCTTCTTTGTGGATTTAGTGACTTCTGTTCAGTTCTACCACCTAGCCCAGCCTAACTTCTGGGATATTTCACTTGGAGAAGTTTCTTCAGTCTTTCTGCCAGAGGTGCTCTAGACAATCTCACTTTCTGTCAATGGCTCATTTTACTCTGCCTATAAGGTGTCAACTGTGTTTGGCTTAGCAAGATTAAAAGGAAACATTTATAGGTTTTTAAACCTAATTTCTGGCCCTTCCCCCATTCCCTGAAAAATTAAGACTTGAAAAGAGTTTGCTTCAGACTAGTTTTGTAAACCAATGTTCTAAATTAAACTCAAAAACTAAAAGCTAGGCCCCAGCTCAGCTGGCACTGTCTTTTCTTAAGTCTTTGTAACCACCATTGTCAAAAGAACAAGCAAGTTATAAGCAATACCCTCAAACTACAAGGTTTGAGACCCCCACACGTTACTGAATCAATACCATTCAAAAGCAACTTCCGCAAAGAATCCTGAAGGTATTTGTACATGCAACCAGTAAAAGTTAAAAAAATTATCTCATAACTATTAAACAAATTAAAACATGCCACTTGAGACCCCTGTGTTTAATACAGAGCTGTGGGGAGACTGTGTTCTGTATTTTCAGTTCCTCTGAACATTTCTGCTGCAGTGAAATGAATCAAAGGGTGTACATTCCCATTCAGCCTGTAGCAGATAAGCATTTCCAAATATTATATTCCTGTTGAGCCATGTGAAAGGTTCTTTAGGTCCCCTGAACTCTTATTAGGGCTCATGCATACTGTGCCACTACAGTGGTGGGGGAAGATACAACCACTGGTTGACCCAGGGTTACCAATCACACTAAAACGGGTGAATCAGCAGAAGTAGTTTAGGCAAAGGCAAAATATTTAAGTCTTGTAAAGGCACAAAGGGTTATCTTGCCTCCATCAGCACATAATAACTCAATGGTGAGACAAAGCCCATAGCAGTATCTTCCTATTCTCTGGCAACACAGGCATGCACAGTAACAAGGAACTTGTACTGCAGACTTCTATGCTTTGTAGGAGCTCTGCAGTCCAGATACAGTGCAGACAGGAGTAACACACACGTGAGACCTTCTTCTGACTGCCAGCTGGAAGCCTGGGGGAAGAAGAACATCTGCCAGTTCTATTCCCGCATGTATTTATTTGGTTAGTATTTTCATTTCCCCTGCATCATCATTAGGTGTTTTCACCAACTGCATCAGGTCACGTTGTTAAAAGTGGCAAGTGTTTCAGTTTTGCAGAAGCAATTCAGATGAAAGTCACTTAAAAGGCAAAGCACTGAGGGGAAGGTAAGTTTGACACCTAAGGCCTCAACCTAGAACCAGTTAATGACTCTGCAAGAGACTTCCAGTATGATTTAATTCCTTTTTGGATAGCCTTTACAGCCAGGCTAATGGTACTTCTCAACCTTGTGAGTATGATGTCAGGACTAAGCCTCTATCAGTAGAGATACTCATGTTTGGTGAAGATGGGGAGTTTCAGCAACTTGCATAACGAGTGACAATTGGCAGTGCAGCACGCACACCTATCTCTTTACAGGTATGATGTTAAAAAAGGCAAAACAAACCCTGCAATCCCTTTGCCTCAGCTTTGAATCCTAAATGATTGCTTCTGGATTCCCATACTTCCAATATCTTGATGCTAAACGGGTTTCATTCAGTTTAAGGGTCATAAAAGTATAATCATTAAAGACCAGTGGCAAATAGTGCATCAGGGACTGGGAAAAACAAACAAACAAAGCAAACAAACAAAAAAAACCACCAGAAACAAACCTCAGAAATGTGAGCTTGCCCATAACAAAATCCACCTTCCAGTCTTCAGGAGTTTATTCTCCCTTTTAGTAATTAATTAAATTGCAAGTGACCTGACTGTTTTCTGTATTCTTAACCTTGAATGTTATTTCCCCTTGGCTGGAAATACCTGGGTTGCAGTTCCAGCAGTGTACCCCGCTAAACTGACAAATGATGATTCCCTGTCTCCTACACTGAGGGGATCATGAAGGCTGTGGGGTACCAGGGCTGTGCACCCCAGTGCTCAGCACTTCCCTGCTTCCCATCACACGACAGCTGTAACCAGTGCACTACCTCCTGGGTTCTTGAGGCGCTGGCCCGCCCTCCCCTCTCCCTGAGACACCAGTGGCTTGCAAGGAGCTCTTTTCATCTCAGCTAGCTTCTCCACCCTCTGAGCCTTCTTTCATAGAATCATTAAGGTTGGAAAAGACTTCCAAGATCCTCAAGTCCAACCATCACCCACTACTACCATGACCATCAAACCATGTCCCCAGATGCCACATCTACACGTTTTTTTGAACACCTCCAGGGATGGCGATTCCTCTACCTCTCTGGGCAGCCTGTTCCAATGCCTCACCACTCTCTCAGTAAAGAAATTCCTCCAAACATCCAGTCTAAACCTCCCTTGGCACAACTTGAGCCCATTTCATCCTATTGCTAGTAACCTGGGAGAAGAGACCAAAACCCAGCTCACTACATCCTCCTTTCAGTGAGTTGTAGAGAGCGATAAGGTCTCCCCTCAGTCTCCTCCAGACTAAACAATCCCAGTTCCCTCAGCCGTTCCTCGTAAGACATGTTCCCCAGACCCTTCACCAGCATCGTTGCCCTTCTCTGGACCTGCTCCAGCACCTCAATGTCCTCCTTATACTGTGGTGCCCCAAATTGAACAGTTATCAAGCTGTGGCCTCACCAGTGCTCACTACAGGGGCACGATCACTTCCCTACTCGTGCTGGCCACACTGTTTTTGATAGAGGCCAGGATGCTGTTTGCCTTCTTGGCCACCTGGGCAACTCCTCACAGGCAACTCGTTTCTTTTACTTATTGTCTGGCTCAGTGGAATAGCTAGTTTGGAGAGGCTGCTTGGTTTTGTTTCTTGAGACAACAAAGTATTTCAGGTAATGCAATGCCACCATTTTCCAAATAGCTCAAAAGTGAGAATTTTTATATAGCATGACCTTGCAGGGCCATTTTACCAGAGGGGGCTTCCCCAACTCCACTGCAAGCAGAGCCAGCTCTTATGTGATTAACTTGGAGGTGGGACAAGATGTTAATGTCAAAGGCAGGGGTACCTGGTGGTGATCTCCTAATTGGTTCCCACACAAAGCTGGCCAGGCCCTGGGTGAAAACCAATCAGAAGGCTCTTTCTTGCCTGGTTGTGGACATCATCCACATGCCAATCATTCAGGGCTGGGGGTTTAAACACCAGCACTTCAACAGCCGACGCAGGGAAAAACAAGCACACTGCAGTTCTGTGAGCACAGGAGTTGTCACCATGAGTTTTAGCCAGTATGGAGAAATGCAGTGTTCTTACTGCTGCAGTATCCAAAATACAGATGCTAAGGAACTATGAAAAACTTAACTCTACCCGAGACAAAACCAGCACAGCATCCTAAGAGGTGGGGAGTGAGCCACTGTTCTCATCTGAAGACAGAGGAAACAAGCAAATCCCCTGAACAATTTTTTATACATCTTCCCACCAAGTATCATGATGGCCAGCTGACTCTAGATGACAATGTGCATTACTCGTGACAAGTTTATAAAAAAAATCCTTGTGTTGCTCCTGATATTTGGGTAGGAGCTTCTGTATACATCCACAAACATCAACAGACACCAGTCCTTTAGTGAAGCACTGGCACAAGAAATCATATCCAGCACCTAACCCGTGGTTGGACTGGTCAAATACAGCACTGGTTGGTCTCACGCCATCACTATGGGAACAGAGCTATGTGGAAGAGTCTGAAAGCTTTCTCTCTCACTTTCAGTTCAGTTCAGATCATATTAAATTTGCTTCCCACTTTTAATTTTCCAAAAGGATTTTCACTGCTTCTGCTCCAAGCGGTATTAAGTCTGCAGATTCAGGAAGGAAAGGTCATTTCTTTAAAGCAAGACACAAAATTTAAGTACCAAGGACCTATGTAATTTAAGAAATTAAAAGAGTTGGGTGAAAATGAATTTCCTTTAGTGCTTGCCCTTGACCATACACAAGTCTACTTCATACTTATTTACTGCCTAATAAGAGCATCACCAATGAGCTCTAGTTAACAATTCTGCCGATGAGTTAGGCTACCTTGAGGGCAGCACACTAATTGGTTTCATACCCTCATAAACCAGAATAATTTCCCAGTAAAACTGTTCAGAACAAACCCAATGACAAGCCCTGCTCACAAAATATTAATGTTTTCAGACTGTTACTTCCCCAACATTATTTAAAATTCAGACAAAAAAAATTAGAAACAAAAGAATTCTGTGAGAAAGGAGCCTATTATTTATGAAGACAGTTAAATGTGTTATTACTTTTTCCCACTGATGGAACAAAATTCAAATCAGCCCTGGGATCACCAGACCATCACATGGGTGAGCAGAGCTCACTGACAGAGGCTGCAGTAGTGTCATACCAGAGGGAAACAGCAGGACTCAAGTCTCTAATTCAATAGAAAGAAACCAGATTGTAACCTGGGCGAGAGAGATTCCTGAACCATTAAGCTCTGGCTCAAATAGGAAAAACACCCACGGCAACAATAAACAAGAGTTTACAATAAAAAGGCCAGTTCCTTACTGTGCAGGAATGGCTTTTTCATAAGAAAATACACCGAAATACAGTGCCAGTGATCTGCAGCTGCACACAATTCTGCAGATACCACATATACAGCTGCATTGCTCAGTCCTTCCTCCATTGACAGAACCAAAACATTTCTCTTATGCTGTAGACATTTGCCACAGTTTCAGAGCTTAAAGGCTGTATCACAGTTTGGAAACATGGTTCAGTTTGCCCTGTAGGAAGCCAAGCTAGGGAAGCACAGAAATCTTTTGGCCTTCATCAGCTATGAATCACCCATATGTGATAGGACATTACTGTATTTTAGCCACAGGGAAAGATGACATGCGCTTTATACAACAAGCTGGACTAATACCCAACAAAACAGCCAAGGTCACGTTCACCCTATATGCACACAGGGACCCATAAAGTCATCTGGAATGTTACATTCACCAAAAGGTGGACTTTTGCCTAAAAGCCAGGCTGAATGAGGACCTGGAGCCATAATGCTGTAATGTGGTTTTACATATCCATCTCCCACACATCATACAAAATGCCTGTGCTTTCCACACATGGATTCAGGCTGTGTATTTTATAGCAAGATATGACCAGACTGCTGAATTTAGCAATTCCCTTTGTTCTATTCATATCTTTTTATATGACACCTTCCCATTTGATCTCTAGATTCCAATCTTCCTTTGGAAACCTATACTTTGTTGCTCGTTAGCTTTCTCCCCTCAACAGTAAAAAGTAAAACTATAGTCTGTCTTCCCTCCTGCTCTAGGACAAACTTCACAGGAAGACAAAAACCTCGTAGATACTGACAGAGCAAACTTTCTACTCCAAGGGCTTCTAAAGAAAGTTAGAATTACAAGGAATCTTTAGTCATAATTCAGATATGTTCTTTTTGGGGGGTCCAATTTTGTCGTCTAATAAAGGAAGATTCACAGGTAACTCTACCCCAGTCCCTAACTTCACCCAGGACAGATCCTGCACAACCTTAGCAGGGACAGCGTGGGAAGGGAGGGAACTGACCACCTCATTTAGCCCTGCATCTTGTTAAGGTCCCCCTCCAAGGGCCTGTGCTAACCAGGGAGATGAAGCTCTTCTCCCACCTCTGTTCCCACTAGTGGAAAACCTTTGTCTGATGAAACCCTTCTCGCTGACCTGCCTTTCAATAAAACCAGGAAATTATCATTCACTGTGAAACAACATTCACGGTGCCTTCAGCATTGCTGATAGAACCACCTCAACAATACACACTGGCTAATCCTCCTCCTACAAGAGAATATTTTACCATGAACACAAGCATCATGAATCACAGACCATGAATCGTAGTCTAAATTCTGCTCCACAGCAGCATTAGCCTTCCCCCACTCCAATTACCTCTCACTCCTATCCTTTTCTTCCACAACTCAGTGCTGCAGCCAATAACCACCACTGCCTGTGTTTTCTGTGGGGAAGGAGAAGGAGCTAGTGAAGAGTGCAGAAGGGCACACTTTTTCTCCACTAATTAAGTGTGCAGAGTTTGCAGTAATGGTAAGGGACGAACATGTGGGTGGGAGGTATGCACTGACTTTGTTTTCCAGATTCTTCCTTTTCTTTGGTTTTGTGTCAGCAATGCTGCATGTTTATCAGCTTTTGATTTTTTATGCCTTTGTGGCTTAGGGCCATCAGGGTTGCTATATACACACAAACATACAACATAGCTGTTTCAAAACAAAGATTTTTTTTTTTTGTGCCTTAATCCTGCCTAGTGTTTTCCATCAGAAAGTGTTACTGAAAACAGGAACACCAGTTCGAGCAGCAGATTGATAAAGGTAAGTGTTATTTAACAGATAAAGAGAAGAATAGGAACACGAGGAGAAAGGGAATACCAAATTCTTTTGCAGATACTTATTAAACAAAAGGACTGCTCAAATGTACTTGTCCAAATTATTTTGTGATGTAACTTCAGAGGGTTCAGCGGTGGAGTGAGGATGAAAGTAACTGCTCTTGAAATGTATCATCTGCTCACCATACTCATGGAAGTGGGCAGGTTACTTTTAAAACTATAAATTGGGATTTTTTTAAAAAATGAAATTATTTGATGCAGCTCATTCAAGATCAGCTTGTAAGCTTGTGTACATTAATCTTGTATTCTCATAAATGAGTCACTAGAAACAGGAAGGTTTGTTTCATGGAAAAAGAAACCAACCCAGACGTAAAGTTTAATTTAAATAATTCAGACTTCTGCCTGCAAAACTGGGCTGTTCTTGCAGATGAGTTAACTTCCCTGAGATGTCACTTATTATATTAGACAGACATGACCAGAAACACATTGGAAAAAAAAAAAAAAGGGGGAAAAAAGAGTGAACCTAGTCTCAAATGTGCCACCACGGATGTTACCTCTCCTTGTTTGCCTTCAGGAGAAAAGCAACACTGGGCACAATGGATTCTACTGATTTTTTCTTCTACCCAGGTTCACTCATGTTTCCCTAGTCCTGAGAAACCTGACTGAGACTCACTGAGGAGTATTCAGATGAACAAAAAGGCATTTTAAGGACTGTCACTACAAATTTGTGTTTGTTCAAGAGGACTGTCTTATAGAAGGAAGACCACAGCAAACTTAACAACTTGGGCTACATAGTCTGAGATTTGGGTCGCTTTTTATTTCGTTTCCACATTGCATGTGACAATGAAAGGTTGTGACATTCTAAGTGGTTCCAGACTCCATCAGGCTGTCCACAATGAATTAAAAAGCAATAAAATCCAGATGCTTTCTCAAGTAAACACTTCCTTTCTCAGCAAAACGAACCAAATGAGAAGGATACTGCTGAAAGTTTTCTTATACCATGTTTATTTTATATAAAGGTTTCTTATACTTCATTGGCACTTCAGTGTTCTCCTTCCAACACAGTAAACACCCTGGCACTCTTTTCCTGTATTTCTGGTGCTGGAAGCCAAATTTTGAGAAAATAACTCACTTACATGAATTATTTTAATTTGCTCATAGATATTTAATGAACTCTACATCTAAAACAACACTGACAAGTTAAGTTGGGTCCTGGAACAGTTTGCAATGAGCTAGAGTAAAATTAAAAAAAAAATTAGTTCTTTAAAAAAAAAAAAAATAGTAAATTCAACTTCCAAATCACAGAATTTGTGTCCCAAAGAAGGAACGTGAAATTGCTTACAGTAAAAAGAAAACATCTACTTTTTCTTAGCAGGCTGAGAAGTCAAAAAAAGCAAAACTTAATAAACCCATCCAAATTACAAAGTAAACTCCTTGTGTTAAAACATTTGTTGTAATCTTCTAAAACATTTTTCATAACACAGGTAGGGACTTCTAAATGAAGTATAAATATTATACCTAAGTGGAACTGTGTTCTTGAGAAACACTTCAAATATGGGATTCTAACTGCAATGCACTGCAATTTCCTTGGTAAAAATAAATCAAAACCAAACCAGACACCTCCAGATACTGGCCTGCAGATGACAATAGTTTATCAAACCTGGGCATAACTCAAAAAGAATACAAATACCTTTGTGTTGATGCCCTCAATACTTAGAACTATTCAAAGAAAGGTATCCCCATAGATGCTACTTCTAGTCCTCTTTCATTTCTGTCACAAGGGTACTTCCATTTTCACTGCCCTTTCAGTTCTCCTGAGCTATAATGAAAAAAAAAAATAAATGATGCTGACTATTTGCACAGCCAGTCTCTTTCCATTAAAGCCCAGCAGCACAGCAGACAGACACATCCCATGTTGTTGCCCTTAGTAGCAACAACAGGGATCTGTTTGTCAGAAGACAGTGGCTTCATTCCTCTTTGCCATGCATATGGTTTTACTGCTCTTTGCCATACGTATGGTTTTGTGTAGATCCACCCCGGCCCCTACTGAGCTTCAGCAGTGGCTTGGTGGAAGGCAAAAGCATTAGAGCAAATTTATTGTAAAATACAGTTCTTGTAAGGACTGTAAAAGGCATTGCTTGATCCAGAAGTAGCTCTGAGAGATTAGACAATTTTATACCTACTCATCCTCCAATATAAGGATGTATTTTCAAGCTTAAAGGCTTGCCAGTAAGTTAGTTTTTTTTCTTTCTGATTTAGTATCTTCAGCTAATACACATCAATTTGCCTAAGGGCAAAACCTACCCCTCCCTCACCAAATCTTATCATTAATCTTGTCATCTTGAAAGCCAATGAGAGATTTCAATATAAAGTGATTAAAAGGATCTAAATGTATTTAATATAGAGCATGTACTCCAATGGCACTCAGGGTGATTCTGGGAACTAAGCAGAGCTTTCCTTTCTGTACGACATCTTTTCTCCTTTGAAGACAAAAGAGAAAAAAAAATAATCCCAAAAAAACAGAAAAACATGAAAACCAGCAATAAAAAACAAGTGAAACACGGTAAATCTTTGCAATGATTGAAATTGTGACTGTAGCCATTACTCCATAATTTAAGATGTTAGAAGAGCTGAAAATATTTTTGCGTGCAAAACCCAGACATTGTAGTCCCACGTGTTTTCTGATGCAGTTGCCACTGCTCCCCCTAATAGCTGATGGCTTCCCCAACCCACGTCACTTCCTCTAGCTTTGGGTAGCACTGAGACAGGTTCCCTCCTCCCTCCCTTCTCTGTGAGTTAACAGTAACTCCATGGAAACCACTGGAAGGGTGCTGGACATTTAATTCTCATGGAGGAAAAGGATATTGGTCCCACAGTGACTTCAACACAAGGAGATTTTGAAATTACTTCATTTTAGCTGTTAGACACTCTCAGGTCTGAGAAAAGGGTTTTTCAGTCTTGCAAACTGTTGAAAACAGCCTTTTAACTTATCACACGTTCTGATAAAGCTATTTGGAAAGCCTTAAAAAAAAAAATGCTTGAAAGGAAAAAGGGAGTGAAACATTCTTTAAAGACAGCTTAGAAAGAATATAAATTTCTTCTAACCAGGCCACATCACAGAGGTTTACTTGATAAAAGCAACATGTTGATTTATTCCATTCCTTTCCCCTGCTGCCCAAACTGTGAAATACAGGCAGATGATGCAATACCTCTGAGAGAGAAGGAAAGGAAAAAATAAAAAATAAACAAACAAAAAAAAAAAGAAGAAAGAAGAAGAGGGGGGGGAAAAAAAAAGGCCAGCAAGCAGGCAAGAGACTATTTCACAGCATAGCATATTGCTGGCATATCCAAAGTTACGTAAGCTGCTCCTGAAGGGACTGCAGGAGCTCCCGAGTTCACTGCACTGCAGGCAGGACTGGAAACGGGGTGTTCCAGACCCTCCCTGGCCCTGGGGGCGCTCAGAGCCCACCCCAGCAACCCTCGCCCCCCACCTTCAGACCAAGCAGGGAAAGCGTCTGAAACAGACTGACAATCTTAAAAACCAAACAAAGCTGTCATCATCATTCCTGTTTATTAAAAACAGAATCAAAACCAACACTGGTGATTTCTCCTCACTAAAGATTAGCAGAAAGGCTTTTGTTCTGATGTCTGAACTCATCAAACACGCTAACCCTCTCACAACAGAACACAACAAAACAAAAGCAGAGGCAGGAATTAATAGTCTCTTCTCAAATGGTTTGCGCTCCTTACCAGTTTCTGGATAATATGCTTTCAAGACTAAATCACTAAAATTTACTTGCACTCAAGATCCTACTTGCTATTTATAAGTGATATATTAATCACACAGTGTTAATTTGCACATGAAATAACATAAAATAAGATTAACATAAAGTTAAAGCATTAGGTGATCTTCTACATGATGAGTTCATTTTTTTCAGTGTGAGAAATGATTTTAGCATAATTGATGTATCTGTTATCTATGCACAGGTCAGATCAAATTCCTTGCAAAGTCTGGAAAGGCCTGCTTTATTTCAGTGTGCCTTTGAATGATACAATATCTAGAGTATTGCTAAATTCCCCCACTTCTCCCATTCTCATTTTATTGTGACTTGAGTCTCATGATATTTAGCCTTTTGGACAAATTCTCTAGGCTCTGGTTTGAAAGAAACAGCTTAGGGCACTCAGTTTTCTTTTATATAAACTGAAATACAAGCTACATTAGTTTTTTGCTCATCAGGGACTTATTTCAAATGTGTAATAGTTGAATCCTTCAGTTTCAGAGATCAGAAGGTGAACTGAAAAAAAAGAAAAATCAACCTCCATTTAAAAAAAAAATCTCATTAAGGAATTTAAGATACAGATCAGTCAGTTATTTCCAATTTCAAGATAAGTAGATTTATTTTAAAACTATAGTGTCTTCCTAGATTTTATTGTGCCTGTCACAGCCAATTAGTCAAGGGCAATTATACACCAGAGTGGTGCATCATGAAACATCAAGCGGTGGTTATAGTGGTGTATACACAGAGGACAAATAATATCCAGATATCAATTATGCCTCCTCTCAGCTTCGGACACTTGGGGAGCCTCCCACTTGGTGAATATCTGATCCGTACCAAGCGATGGCTAGATGCACAATACAGTGGCCAGCATTAGGAAGTGAAGACAACCTTGGACAGCTGAAAGAGCAAAGGAAACCAAGGTAGAGGGAGCACAGTGCTCAGCGGCATTCTTGCCCTAGAACTTCATGCCAAAAGGCCATGACAAACCACATAGGTATGTCCTAGGTTGTCTGAAAACACAGTATAATGCCAGCCGTGGACAAACACCTTCTTTTTTTTTAATATTCTGACAAATGAGTCAGCCCAGATCTCTTGAAGGTCAAACCAGCAGAGGAGGTGACTCAAGAGGGCAATAGTACAGATGTTCAACTGTTCAGTAAACACCGCCTGCTTCAGTCCATCCCAAGCTTCCCCCTTGTAACGACTTCTTCAAAACACTTACAATGCATAGTAAAAAGCTTGCACGGATGAAACACTGGCTGAAGGCACCAGGTCTAATTTTGCTGAACATAAAAGCACAGTAGGCTTCAGATCTGCTCTCTGAACAGAGTTAATGGCCAACATCCATGCAGTCTGACTGGTAGGTGTGCCAGCCCACATAAACCCACCTTGAAGAACTTTGTGTTGCTCCCTTTTCAAGTGGAATCAAATCAACAAGCAAAATAAATCATAGTGCCTGCACGGTGGGATTGTGAATGCTCTACCCATACTTGGTTTGGGCCCTGTTCTCGATCAACAGTGCTGTGTCTAAACCATTTTGTAAATAGCACAACCACATCAACTAGCCAGAACTGAACAGTGGGACCTGAAAGTCTGTGCCTACACTTCTGAAATAATTCTCAGATCTGGAAAGACCAGCCTTGCCGAATCCAGCTCCAGACACCAGATAAACACTGTAAATTGCTTGCCACCACCCTGTGACAGAAGCATTCATCATATCATCACTGCAGTAATTCCAAGTCTTTGGCAGTGAAAAGTAAGATACAACCTAAACTGACCATGGCCCAACCTCTGCTACCTCTGACAGTACCAGGAATGAAATGGCTTTTGGTTGGTGCATTGTTTGAAGGTGCAAGCTTGAAGGGGGACTTCTGTTCCTCTGCAAAAATCACAGGGCAGAGGGTACCATATGCACAACCCCAGCCCTCTGGCAGTCAGGAAGCTGGTAACACCAGAAAAGACCTCTGAAGAGGTGATGTTGTCTGTACTCTTGCTTACCTTCCTAATGGAGAATAACTACCCCACTCTCTGTTACCTACATGTTTAAGCTTCATTTGGTCACAAAAATGTGAGCAATCATCCGTGGGATGGGCCGTATCTCATCAGTCAGAATGAACAATGTTACAAGCCTGAGCATTTCAGGTCCTCCCAAAAGTCACGCCAAAACTCATTTAAATACACTGCAAAAAATCAAAAACCTTCTGTTGATACCTAAGGTGGGGAGCAACCTTTCCTGCTATGCCATTTTTTTAAGACCAACTCTGATTTAAGCATCCCTGAATAGCAACTGCAACCCAGACACCAGAGGGTAGCTTCAAGTCAGAATATGCTATAGTTTCAGGGCCAAATCTGGGATCTTTACTCTCTATGTCTTATCAGCTGATGCCCACTGCTGCCAACAGGGACCTCTGCATGTTCAGCA
>NW_008599650.1:33178-45429 GCF_000691845.1 Merops nubicus
TCTGTCTCTGTTTAGAGCCCTTTAAATAAGTTTATCGAGTTATTTAAACCATGTGTAATTACATGCTTTCATGATTTACATACAGTCAAAACCAGCTAAGACAGCAGAACAGGCTTTGAAGCTTTCTCTCAGAATTTCTCCTGTCTTTTATCTCCAGAAGACCATCAGTGCTGCACACAAATCTGCTGCTGTTGGCACTGCTGCCATCAAGGTGCCCTGGATGAGCAAATAGAAACTTGGCCCCAAATGTCCTGCCCCTCCCCAATCCCTTACACCTCTCTAATAGTAGCAGATGTAGGGTGGTTCCTGTCTACTACAGGATACTGGCTGAGGCTGACAGTGAATATTACTACTAATAATAGGACTAGGAATGGAAAAAAAAAAAAAAAATGTAAAAAAGGAAATTAAAATCCTTTTTAAGTGGTCAAGAGAAAAAAAAATTGCTTGCTATTGCATCCCAAGCCATAGGGGAGAGACTTGAAGAACTTAAATCCAGAATCACTTCTGCTGTCCTTTTACAGACCCACCCCTCTCAGAGGGAGACCACAGCACCACAGAATATTTAGGCTAAAAAAAAAAAAAAGCCTTAGAGGCCTGTAAAACATGCCTCCACACATTTCTCCCTGTTTTATAGACTTCCAGTTTGAGATTTAACTTCAAGTATTACTTAAATAAATTAACAAATATTTAACATTTTTTCTTTTGAAATAACAGCCTTAGAAATAGAATCATAGAATTGTCAGGGTTGGAAGGGACCTGAAAGGCCACCTAGTTCCAACCCCCCTACCATAGGCAGTTCATATAGACATTAGACATATAGACAAATACAGACAGTTAAGTGGTGGTGAACACCATGGCTGTGAGTCCCAGTCTCTCAGTGTCTTGGTGTTTTGGATGCCCTTGGATAGATGGTGGTAGATGTGGGCAAAGCCCCATTAATGCCATAACACTCACTGCTAGTGTAGTCCAAACCAACATTTCTCCACAGCTGAGAAAAATAGCCTAATGCCAAGGATTTATGTAACAGGTGTAAACAGCAGAGGAAATACTCAGGCAAACCTACACACTCAGCCCAAAACCCATCACCAAGACAATAAAAACAAAGAAAAGAAATAGGGGGGGAAAAATCCAGTAATTCTACAAACACACTGACTGCAGTGTTAAACAAATACGCCAAATTACTTTGCAAATTGCCAAGTGCTGTACTACCAGGTTTCCTCCTGCACAGTGTCAGTACTGTGACCATAGGCCTGGTTAGGATCACCTCTGTAAAAAACAAAGACTTTTGAGATAGGCCACACAGTTTCTTTGAACAATAAATTACTTTCAGCCTGGCGTGAACAGCATTAGAGTGTATACAGATTTCAACAGGGAAATTTCAGCATCTTTTGAAAGTCAATGACGAAAATCTCCTCTGTGTCAGGACAATCAGGTTTTAACCGGGACCTTATGCTTGTTACAATATTAAAAATACTGATCTTAGATAAAGCAAGCAAAATGGCAACACATGTATCAACAAGACAAGAAACAGCCTCAGCCCAGGAAAACTGTCCTTTAGAAACTGTAATATTTGTAAGGTCAGACATTGTCGTGCTCTGCTCCCAACACTGATTATGAACCAGTCATTGCAGTTTTTTGTGTGTCAGTGATCACAGCTGCCATAGAGGGCCAAAACTACCCCCCTAAGCACTTCAGGTTTTACAGCTCATCCAAACTGAGTGGAGAGGAGAAGATATAGCGAGAACTACAGTATGGTATCATTAAGTGTTGACACTGAGCTTAATATGACCAGCAAAACTTTTCCACTTCCACCAAAGTCTTTTTCTTTCCTTTTGTTTTACAGCCTGCTGAAACAGTGATAGTCCACATCTGGTTAGTGTCTGGTTCAACACAGACACCAAACAGAAAAAAGCCCATGTTTGGGATTAAAGAGGCAGGCATTCACTGCACAGGGCAGAAGAGCCATTTAACACTTTTCTGCACAGCAGCGAGGATAGGGGTGGGGGGAAGTGTGCTATAATTTTGGGGACATTTTGTTCTGCTTCCTGAACCCCAAACGGTTCAAATTTTTTTTTCTCGCTCCTTCTTTTCTCTGAACAGAGAGTGTGTCTAATAAAAACAATGAAATGCACAAGAGAGGTAAAGCTATTTCAAATGTTTCTAACAGTAACCACATAGCACATATAGAGGGAAAGCATGAAATGAATTCTTCAGCGATAGCCTTATCATACATAACAGCCCAAAAGACCCCTTGATGTTACTAATGAGCCATGATAGGAAAACAAAGCAGTAATATGGACAGAGGGCACCAGCAAACAATGGAAATAACCATCATATAGGCATACTATTATAGAGAGACATCCATTATAGAGAGAGCAAAGAAGGGAGGAACACATTAACAGAAAAATAAGCAGAGATCAATGGAGGATACAAACAAGGATGGAAACTACACTGCTCACTACAAATACTGGAAAAAAAGAAGCATAAAGCAGTATTTCTGAAATTTCCACATCTCCTGCATTATCAGCATGCGCTCTTTAAGCATCACTATGATGAGTTTAATTATTGCAACAATAGATGAGTAATTACTTAATGCTGTAATGGATTGTATTAAATCTCTTTGAAATGTGATGAGTCTAACAGCAATCTGGCATGTAGAAAAAAGCATTAAAAACCCAACATAATTAGCCTCATTTCTGGTAGAAGGTGTCAGAAAGAAAGGCAGCCTCCTCCTTAAACATGGGTACAGAGAATCCCATGAACACAGGCACATGCTATACATGTGAAGGGAAAAAGATCTTTCAGTGACTATTCCTGTAAGAGAAGGATGTACGTATGACCAAAAAAACTGAGAGGAAAAACACCAAACAAGCCAAAGCAAATCCCAGCAGCGGCAGACAAGCAGAGGGAGCACAGCATGACTAAGCATTGGGCTCACAGACCCCACCCCCTCGGGCAGCATTTTGTTTACCAAGTAAATAGCATCTATTTGGGGTCCTGTCCCATTCCTTCCATTTCCCTCCACCATGCTCTCCCTCCCAGACACACAGCCCCTGTGCAGCAATACAGGATTTTGCATATTCTTTTGCTGACATTCAGGGCAGTGGCACAGACAAACAACTCACACCATGATTTGCTCATCCTCATTAGTAGAGCTTGCCTTGCCTTGAAATTTTGCTCAACAGTTTGAGTCCAAGAAGGCAAATTATATTATTTGGTAACTGCAGAAAAGATGCTCAGCAATGTGAAAATGATAGTAAATTGAAAATGTTTCATAGCCATTATGTTAGTGATTTGTTAATATCAGTGGGCAACCTTGGATGGCTGAAATTTACATCTTGCATTAAAAAAAACAAACCAACCAACCAAAAAAAAAAAAAACCCCAAAAATCTGGCTATATAAATCCTAATGTGCTTAGAAACAGAAATGATTATTTTAACACGTCTACTAAAACCATTTTCCTCTAGGATGTGATTACAGGTATTTGAGGAACAAAAACAAACATGTGGCCTTAAGACAGAACACCTCTGAAAGCTGCCTACTGCTTTACAATGAGCTGCATTGCACCACATTCACCATTCTCCATTATACTTTCTGACTGTGATCCTGTTAACATCACCTTGCTCACAAAGAACTTAACAGACAATAAAATGAATTGCAAGAACAAAAAATCCCATTATAAAAGAAGTACATCCCTAAGAATGTTCAGTATTATGGCCGTGCGGACAAGAACTGGGTCAGAGTTTCTCACAGGGATGTACCTGTCAATGCTGCTTTACAGATACACAGCTATAAAATGAATTAAGCAATCAAAAGAGACAAGATCTAAACTTTGTTATCCTTGTTTCATTCTAACAGAGAGAAGAATGAAGGAAGAGATTGATGCTACTGAATAAGAGACACGTCATCTTCTCCTGCATTATTCTTCATCATGACATACCATGAGCAGAGATTAAACAGAAACCCAGATAAGTTCAAATGATACAGCCATCAAACTTAGGTGTTTCTAATAGGCCCTTCACAAGGGTATCTGGACATTAAAAGGAGGTAATGCAAAGACTGTAAAATGGGTGAGAGAAGAGAGTCAAAGAAAAGGAGCTGCTCTGAACCACTTAACAGGATGACCATGGGGAAATGGGGATAGGAAGGAAGAGGCAACACTGACATTGTGTTTAATTTTGTCTCCTCCCAGTCAGCAAAACCCATATGGACCGATTCATCTTTCCTTAGCATAAGTGTAAACGATAAGAAATTCCACAGAAGACCACAAAGTTACACCAATGTAAGTGAAAGAGAAATTAAAGTGGCCTTAGATTACTCCAGATTGTTCAAATTACATCCATGCTGAAATGAAAGGGGCTTTTCTCCACGGGGGTGGAGGAAACTTCACAGAATCATAGAATCCTTTAGGTTGGAAGGGACCTTCAAGATCCAGCCATGATCTGGGAGGCCTCTGCACAATGAAGCAGGAGGAAAGCTGGGTTACCACCCTACTAGTGCCTTCCCCGAGAGCAAACACATCCACCAAATACAATCCACGAATCCACGAAGATGCGGACTATGCCTGACCTTCCCCCAAAGACACAACTCCACGGGGAAGCAGTCTTCATTACTGCAAGGGCTGCTTCCATGGTTCCACGTGGGGACAACGCAGGAGCCCATTCAGAGCCACTGCTCTCCCTGTCACAGTCACTCTTCACTCCCAACAACAGGCGGTGACTTAAGGGGATGCCTCCGACACTGTGGATGCCAGCAGAAAATTAGCAACAGCCTGATGTTTAGTCACAAACCTGCTTGTAACTACAGCATACAGTTCTTCCCCTGTGAAATGGGATTTCTTTCAGATAGAGAGTATAAAGCACTGTGTTTGTTAAAGAACCAGCACAGTAATAAAAATGATAATATAATACAATCAAGTAGTGAAGCTAATAGTGCCTTCCATTCACAGGTCTGAAATTTAATGGCTCAAACTCGGTCGCACAAACACACACAGAGGTAGATTAAACTATGATCCCTTCAAAACCAGGAGAATAATCCGTGGTTGAGGTGGGGAAAGCCCCAGATTTCAGACTGACAGTTACACACTGCCCTTCTTGCTGGTATAATTTTATCAAAGAGACTGTATTACTGGGCACCTCTGTCTGTACCACCCAGAAGTTATAGCAGCATAAAGCTGACAACTGAGTTAAGTAGAGATATTCCACTGTGAATCCCAGAGTAAAAAGACGTTTCTCAATTTACTTTTGTCATTTGAAGACATACAAGCCCTGTCAAATAGTCACTATTACACTAGAATAAAAGGATTTATGCAAGGAATGATGCTTCTAACAATCCTGTTATAATTATGCAAGTACACCTGGCAAAACTTCCCATATATGAACAAGCTCCTACTGCCTCTGGTAATAAATTTAAGGAATTGTCTAGATGGGAATTACATTTATTTCCAGGCAAGTTAACTTCTTAGCAGAGGGGCTGGAGTGTTCGATTTTGGCCATTGTTGTATTGCACTTCCTTCATAAATACACATTTTACACACAGTGCCAAGAGCTACTGGCACAACAAATTTTCACTTGTACTTGCTGTGAGCCGAAGCAGGTTAAACTTGTGGGGCACCTTGCTTGTCTTTGAACTCCAGTATTACTGCTGTCATGGAGTGAGGTACTCCAGAGCAAAATGACAGGAACCCATTTCCAACCCTATTACACATACTCTGTCCACAATGCCTAGCTTTGCCTGTGACTTCATTTAAACTCTTCCATTCATAGGTGTCACCCTGTAACTTGAGGTGCTGTGACTCTGTCACGTGTGAAGCCAGCTGATGGGGAGCTTTTGTGCTTTCCGCATGTAGGAGGGAAGATGCAGCATGTATCAGGAGGATAGGCAACTCATAGTCTCATAGAATCATTGAATCATTTAGGCATCAATACATGCCACCACAATGAGCCAAATTCAATAAAGAGAAAATAAGAAAAGACTTTTCTGGAGATATAGCCAGCTGATGCAGCTGGATCCAGCTGATAGTCTCCTACAGCAGTTGAAAAGCTGTGCATTTCACAGCATGAGAAAAGAAATGGTGAGGGGGATTTCTGGACTACCCCATGCCAACAATGCAGGTCAGGGTCTACAGGGCTGGATTAGATGCCTCCTCCTTCCTGTCCAAAGTCACAGCAGCCAGTGTGCAACAGCCCGGAGGAAACTGTGGGGTGAGGAACACCTGGGAACATTCAAGGTCCAGTTGGACAGGGCCCTGAGCAATCTGATCTAGTTAAAGATGTCCCTTTTCACTGCAGGGTGGTTGGACCAGGTGATCTTTAAAGGTCCATCTTAACCAAAACTATTCTATGGTTCTACAAAGAGCAGGGAGAATCTGCAGTTCCCTGTCATCACAGGGGGCACACCACACTATGCCACACCACTGCTGTTACTCCAATACTCACCCCAAATATCCCTGTAGAAGCTGGAGGGAAGGGCAGCACAGCTACTCTCTCAGATGAAACCAGCCCACAGTGCACAAAGCCAACAGCAGCGTGGGGTGCCCATTTTGCTCCTAGTTGTTCATGTTCTGCAACTTCCCCATTAATCTCTCTGGCCAGTGGCCTACAAACAGGTAGAGCTGGACATTACCAGGGAAGAGAAGCAGGCAGAAGTTGTTCATAGCATTTGTAGCTCTTTTTTGCTTTTAAGTATCCTGCTTGTATAATTGGTAATACCTGCTGTAGAGAACTGCACATGGACCCAACCATCCCATTCACCTGAGCTACAGATATATAGGTCCAAGTCTCCTGTTGCCAGGTTTGAAATTGCTTAAATCCCCCAATCCCAAGGGATTCACTAACAATTTAGAGTGAAAAGCAAAATCAGATCTCAAGGAGAAAAATCAATGTGAAGCATCGCAAGTACAAGGAATGCATCTCAGCGGATGTGTGAAGCAGCTGGATGTGCTTCATTACCCAGCGAGAAGAGGCCTGGAGGGCTCCCACAGGTGGGGTCAGCTCACAGGCAGCTCAGCCAGGCACTGCACCTCCACACCATGCCAAGGGCCACCAAAGCATTCTGCAGGCTGGCTCAGTGTTTCCCAGTCAGCAGGGAGGGAGGGTGTGCTGCAGGGAAACACCTCACTGCCCTGGACCAGGAAGATATTA
This sequence comes from Merops nubicus, assembly GCF_000691845.1. Lineage (NCBI taxonomy): Eukaryota > Metazoa > Chordata > Aves > Coraciiformes > Meropidae > Merops > Merops nubicus. Next base: position 40,322 of record NW_008599650.1, read on the forward strand.
TGTGTGGGTCAATATGGGGCACAACTGGTTTCATTTCCCTGAAACAGATCTCTGCTCTCAAGCACCAGTGAAATGCTAATAAATGAAATACTGCATCTGTAACTAAGCTCCCCATAGCAATATTACCCCTTCTGCAGATACAGCCCTAAGGGAAGGCAACTAAGGGTCACTCTTATCCCGAAAAATCAGCTGGCATCAGTTAGACAGTTGCTGATGCCAGAGGGCCAGACTCAGCCTGCCTGTTCCCATCCCACTTACTCAGAGATGACTTGAGAGCCACCAGCTGCCCCCTTGGCACCAGAGGAATTGTTCTCAGGAAGCTGGATCCTATCACCCAGTGTAGCTGCTTGCACCATGGAACTCAAGAGCTGATTTTGGTACGACCATACACAGCCCCCTGTGCTGAAGGGGAACACAGGACAGATTGGGAATTTGAGGTGCACATGTTACTTAGCAGCTTGGTCTTCAGCAACTAACCAGATCTGCCGTCCAACCCATGAAAAGAACCCATGAAAAGATACCCATGAAAAGAACCCATGAAAAGAAACCATGGGATACTAAGGCAATGACTATGATTTCAGGAGTCCAGGACCTGACAGCACTTGTAGGCAGGAGCCTTACTGTTGCCTTCACTGCCCAAGCTCAGACAGCCAACACAGTGGGAGGAACAACCACAAGGAAGACAGAACAAAGCTCACATCCAAACAGCTGCAACTGTGGACTTTGAAACAAAAGGACCCTGATAAGTTGAAATGACTAAGAAAACACACCTGTGACCTCCAGCCCTTGTGAAAGCAGAGATGAGCAATCACATAGACTGCACCACTGACTACTAGTTACAGAGCTATGGTAGAAACTCATCAGTGTTTCAGTTAGAAAGTTTCTATTCTTAGTCTGAATTTGGATGCTCCTCTCTTATGCACACAGAGACTGTGGTTGAGAAAGTCAAATAAAATCCATTTCCTTATATAGCAGAAAGCTTTTAGGCTACAAGCATCCCATTCCAGAAGGATTTTCAGTCTAAAAATTACATTATGATGACAATTCAGACATTAATTCTTTGTTTAAGCCCTGTGGATTGAGCGCTTCGTAAAATACAACTCTTTTAATAAAAGTAATAATAAAAAATAAAACCACGTATATATAGAAAAGGATTACGGAAAAGTCTCTCTTTAGGATGGAGAAAAGGAGTTGAATAGACCTTACTGAGAGGTTACAGTATTTTATAGTTCATGATGCAAGTTTCTACCATTTCTCCTTAAGGTTATCCGACAGAATAGCAGGGACTTTGTCCCCTACTACTGTGCTCAGCTCAGAAAAATTTATACAGGTATACTTTTGTGTAAAGGTTCACCTTCCATGCAAGCCTACTTTTTAAAAAACACAGCTAGAAATAAAAACCAAAACCAGCCAACCTTCTAGAGATGCAGCGGAGTGGGGAAGGTTATACTTTGTAAAAAACCAGGAAACACAGTTTCAGTAAATGCTCTTCAACAGGAGGTACCTACTTGAGTTTAAGTGTCAGTAAACAAAGGAAAACATCCTAATTAATCTGCAGGGCACAATCCCCACCTATTACCCACAGACTAGTTAGTTAGGGCTCTTTTTCTCCCTAACTGATATAATTGACAAAGAACATCAGTCTGACTGGGCAGAGCTGAGCTTGCAGGAACCTGAAGAGGTGCTCTTGCCTTCTATAATACCTTTATTCAAAAAGCAAAAGATCCTTCCAGAACCAAATTCCAGAAACCCTTGTTTTAAAGAGAAGGAACTATAAAGACACTGAAAGCTTAAATAATTTGCTCACTTTTTTACACTGAAGAAATAGCAATCTGAAACTTGACTTCAGGTGTCTCTTCCAGCCATCACACTTGCAGGCTTATGCAGAAAGCCAGATGGGCTCTCACAGATACACATTCACTTGTAGGTGAGCATCAATAACAGCACCAAAAAAAAAATCACCAAACTAAACACGAGCACAGGACCAGCATCTCTACTCAGCCAAATGCATTTTGCACTTAATTCTAAGCACAAGAACAGCACCCTTTTAAACAGTTCTGCTAAAGTGGTCCAATCTGCACATACAGCTCCTGTGATAATCCCAACCCAAAGCATCCACAAACCTTTACAGCTCCATACGGCCACCACCAGTGCCTGTGGTACTAAACCTCAGGGCTAGTCCTGTCAATGTCTTTGACCACCAGAATAAAATCTAAAATTGGACTCTTTTATTTAACAGGGCCGCAACACAGAAAAGAACACTGGGAATGTTCTAACAGGCTGGTACAAAAGGCAAGAGTCAATTCACTTGACAAAGCCATGCTGGAGGGTGTTGAATTTATCTCTAGGTATGCACATTTATACTGGGACACCAAGGTCCACAATGGCCACAGGGCACAGCCTGGCGTCCTGTTACACACAAAGGTATTCTCTTCTGGCAGCACCATCTCAGCAGCCACAAAGGATGCAGAAGAATCCTTTTTTTGTGGGCTAGCTGAGCAACCTTTTGCTGGCAAGGAGCAATTACACAGCACCACACTCCGTGATGAAGTTCCCCAGTTACCCCAGCACAGGCCAGGTCTCCCTATATCAGCTATTCTGTGCCCAACAGCAAGCACAGAAAAGGTCATAAAGAGAAGATGTTGCTCATGGTTTACATCAAAGGACATGGAAAGCTGATGATGTGGTATTCAAGCCCTTCATCCCAAAAATTCTCCCTAATGGTTTTAAGAAGCTGTGAATTTGTGGCAGGTGAGAAGGAGCCCTGGAGGACAAAGCAGGTGAGAACACTGGAGGTGAAAGCTCTGTTACATGCTAGCACCTGCACACATGAGAGAGGAGAGAAATGGCTGGCAGGCACTCCAATAAACCCTTCACTTCTCCTTGGCAGTAGCACAAGCACAGTTTTTTTTTTATCTGGGCACAGAAGTAGAAGGTCCAGAAAGGCATCCACAGAGCACTAATAACACTGGCCAGCAATGTAAGATACTGGACAATCCTGGGCTAGCTCCATCACCTCTTTTCTCATCAATATGAGCAAAAATGACCTTGTTTTAGTAGATGTTTTGTATTAACTCAAAACAATAAAATTATTTCTGTGTGAACATTTAGAACAAAGGCAGAAGGTAAAGTATGTGTCCTCTTAAGAAGGCTTCTATTTCTTAGGAGATTTATTACTGAATGAAGAAAAGAACTGGGAAAACCTCTATCTACCAGTCCTCTTGAAACACAAAGAGTATGAGGACACAGCATTAAAAATTAGTATTGGTTCCTATAGATAAATTCCCTTAAAAAATGCTAGCCAGTCAGTCTGAGATTAAGACAGAGAACCAGGATCAGTATTTTGGTAAAGAGACATTGCTGGTGTACTTAGGCTCAAATCAAGATCATCTTAAGAAGATAGCATGCACTCATTTATTTTGGTGTGGCAGTCACCTAGGAACTCAGACCAGAATAAACGGAGAGTTCAGCCCTACAACCTTACGTAATGCTTGAGGAAGGTAATTCAGAGGTGTTTGTTTTTTTAAATTATTTTTAGTAATTTTCATTAAAAGAAACAAGAATTAAAAATTAGCTGAGAGAGTTTGAACCCAACACTGCAGTCTTATCCCAGCGTACGTTAAATAGATGACAAAAAAAATCCAGCTAGCCAATTATATCCGATAGCATCTGTGAATTTTTGAAACTGCCATTTCTGTAGACATCCGAATTGGTCACTGGAGGTGGTAAATAAGATGATTTGCCACAGATGTGAGGAACCAAATCCCAGAGCTGTGCAGAGAACAAATGAGAGCTCTGTTTGAGCCACAGCAGAGCCTTCTTTCCTCCCCAGTCGAGGGCAAACGCACCCACAAACAGCTGCAATAAAGCCATCGCATCAGTTACGGCCCTACCACTGCCGGGGAAATGCACAGAGTTGCATTTACTTGTTAGAAATGATTGATTTGAGCTCCTCTCCGTATCCACGCTCCGCACGATTCTCCTGCGCGCCAGACCATCTGCTGTAATTCTCCCAGGTTGGCTGTGGCATCCCGTGACACACAAAAATCAATCCAACCCGCTTGATATGTCAGGGAAGAAGGGTCACATATGCAATCCCACCATTTGTTTCGTGGTGTGCTTTTGCTGCCTGCCCAGCTAGCATGGAGACAGCAAGTTTCTCCCCTTTCCAACAATGGGATCTTATCGCAGGCAGCTGGCCCGCGCTCCGCACTTTCAGTTTTATTGTGTGGGTTCTCCAACTCTGATGCAAATAGTCTGCAGAACATCCTCCCTCCACGGCATGTAGGTTTTTTTTTTTTCCTCTTTAACCTCTTTCCACACGGTGCGCCCCAGCGTCAGGCTGGCTCCGGCCAGCTCCCATTGTTCACATTGTTATTTTCATGTCAAGGGCGTGAGAGGATTTTTTTTCTTCTTTTTTTTTTTTTTTTTTCTTTTTTCTTCCCAGAACAGCAATTTAAAACCTAGGCCTTGAAAACACACTTGCCATTTTCAAGAAAATAGTTTCCGGACTCACCGCAAGGCCAAAGATAAGGGCAGACTCACGTGGTTAAAAAAGGTGGATGCTAATATAAATCAAAGCAAGCCTAATGAAAGAAGCTGTTTGCAGAAGAGAATGAAGACACCAAAACTTTAATTTGCTCTGCGGTGGCCTACATAGAAGAGGAACTGCCAGAGCAGATTAGATGAGCAGTCTGCTGGGGCTGCCGTGCCAGCACCGCTGCAGCTATCTCTAAAAGCACAAGAGAAACGATGCGTGTGACCAGGAGTGACAAATGGGAAGAGGTAAGCAGCCTGCTAATTGTGCAGGGCTGTGCACAGGTTCTACAGGAGCCACTTCCCAATGCCTCCTTGCCAGCAACACCACCACCACTGATTTCTTCAGGTGCTACAATAAAAATGCTGCGTTCTGATGTAAAACTGCCAGTCTTTCAACAGCAAATCCACGGTGTTCACTGCATGTGTCTCCACCTCTTGTGACTGCAGGTTAGAGCAGTGGATGAGGTGTTAGGAAAGGAAGTATATCCTTTGATTAGCTCTACATTTACTGTACCAACATTACGATGTGCGGAGTGTCATCTTTCTTTTTTCCCCTTCTCATTCAGCAG